>NC_136268.1:10035633-10085633 GCF_964187855.1 Myxine glutinosa
AAGAGAAAGAAATTCTGTTGGGAGGGAGGAGACAGCACGCATTGCATCGATGCACCAGTACCAGTACCACCAAAGCACCCAAAAGCACCAAACACCACAAAGCACCACAAAGCACCCAAAAGCACCATCCAGTGCGCAGTCACCATGGTTCATAATAAACACAACAAAACAACTGGTGGTGGTCTTCTCTTTCTCTGCTGGGCCGATGTTCTTCCCGACGTCTTCTGGCTTCATGCGGCCTAGTTGGAAATAATAAAAAGCACAACTTGTGTCCATTTTTATTTAGGGCCTCAGGGGCCAACTAAGGGTGGTCCACCTGTTTGGCATAGGTGCCACCTTACCGAGGTCCGCAAGCAAGATTCCCTGGCCACTATGGCCGGTCTCCAACAGAGGTGCCCTGCCCCAGAACTTGGGGTCCATCAAGTGGTACTTGGCCGCAGAACAGCGGTCCATACAGTGGTACATCAATGCAATGCATGCTGGTTCTGGGAATCTCGGGCGCACAATGGCCACCTCACGCACGCTCCCCTCGGCACCCAATGGCGCACAGGTCATGTGGGAGACAAAAGAAAGACAATTGAGCGAGGGGTAAGGTCACAAGGGTACACGTCAATAAGGCAATGCAAGGTGAAATGCGTACGGAGGGCGAAGTGAGAAAGCTCGTCCCTACCGTATGTCACCCCCCCCGGTCACCTACCCTTGCCCTTACCCCATATGTACAAAATCTACACATTACCAATTCGTTACTACTGTCACGTCTTCCCCATTTTTCCCCTATACCAAATTCGTCACCACAATCCCTCTACTTCAAAATTTGCCATCACCAATTCATCATCAATCCTCATAAGGAGGGAGAGATGGAATTACGCACAATGTCACACCCACGTCATGATGCGTCTCACAATCCAAACATTTGCATCATAAAAAATAATCAAAACATGGCATGGTGTGGAGTACCTGTCACCTCAGGTGAGTGGATGCAGATGGTGCGAGGAGATCCTTCATCCTAACTATTTTCTAAATGACTTTAACACACTTTACACTACCCGGGGTCTTTCCCTGCCAATCCATTGGCCAACTTACACTATGGGTTCTAATAACCAATTCCCATTGACCAAACTGTGGTGCCTTTCAATTTGGGGTCTCACTCCCCCGATTCATCTCCCGGTGCTCTCGCACAATTTCTGGGCTGCGACGTCTAGCTCTCCCAACAGGTCTACCCACCTGCACACCTCCACCACTGTAGTTGCCACCCGAGCTTACCTAGCTCCTCACCCTAACCTAACTAACTGGGGACAGCCCCTCTACTGGCTCTGTCACCCCATGGTGCCCTCTGGCACTGGGCTACCCGGGTCCGTCCTCCGGATCCTCGGGCCCCATCCACAACAACTACTACCGGCTCCCAGAGCCCACCTGCGGCCTCACCTGGCCGACATCCTCACAGTGGTGGAGTGCCCAAACCAACTACACACACTAACAGGCTACACGCCCAGCCATTTCCACAACACTAATGCACCCATCCACATACCATTCTGCCACCCGCACCACAGATGCCAATATCCAACCACAATTTACCTGTACCCTCTACCTAACACTTACACTACCCGCCCCGGGTATCCGTGATGGGGGTCCACTCTTCCCCCATTCACACCTTCGCACCATCCACTCCACTCCACAATTTCCACCATTCTCACTCCACGACCATCCATTCCACACAGCCACATACACCTGTTGTTGCACACCTGTGCCCTCACACCTGGTGCCACCTGCACCCTCCTTTCTTCCTGGACCATTTGGTCAACACAACACGCAATCACTATCACTCACTCATACACTGCTCCATCCACCTGTTCAGTTGCACACCTGTGCAATCACACCTGTTCCATTCTCACCTGTTCAATCCTCACACACACGGCATCATCTCAGCTAACTACTCCCCTCTGAAACTTGCGCTTCCCAGTCGTCCCTTTAAACTATTGCGCTCCCACGTCATTATCATCCATACTAATCTACCTGCGTCCCCACTACAGGTATCAGTCACTAACTAACCTTAACGTCACCTAATGTCATCTTCGCTAGATCCCTATCAATATAACCTAACCCACCCGGGCTAGTTTTCACTGCCATACACCCCATAAGCTATTGCGCATTTGCCCCCACCTTCTGTGAGGGATGACAGCGTTGCCATCCCACCACAGCGGGGCATCTCACTACCATCCCCCCAGTCCTCTGACGCTACGAGCCCCCGTCGCAAGAGGTACTGGGCCCTGCCTCGGCATCTAGAGCCGAGGCGATCCATGAGGGCGCCTGCTCGCCGGCATAAGGTCTTATCCGGTCGGCATGGACGATCCGAGGGGGGGTCCGTGGCCCCATTTTGATCTTAATGACCACGTCACAGATTTGCGACAGGACGACTACCGGGCCTTGCCAGGGGGAGGTGAGTTTTGGGCACCTTCCCTTCCGCCTCCGGGGATTAAAGAACCAAATCTTCATCCCCGGAGCGTATTGACTCCCCTGGCTCCGGTCGTCATACCTGCGCTTCATCTTGGCCCCCGCCAGATGGAGCTGGCGGCGGGCGAAGGCATGGACCCGCTCCATGCCTTCCTCCAGGTGACGTGCGTAACCCTCCCTCGGCGGTGTGTCCGTGGTGTCTGGCACGGGACCGCATAGCAAGTCGGCGGGAGCCCGTAACTCCCGCCCATACATAAGCAACGCTGGACTGCATGCGGTGGCCCCGTGCTGGCTAGTTCGGTAGGCCATCAACAGGTACGGGAGATGTTCGTCCCAGTCATCCTGACGGGTGGTGGTGAACAATGCCAGTTGTTGGATCAATGTTCGATTGAACCTTTCCACCATCCCGTCAGATTGTGGCCGCAAGGGCGTGGTCCTGGTTTTTCGAATTGACAGGAGTCTGCACACATCTTTTAGTAATTGGCTCTCAAAATTTCGACCCTGATCGGTGTGCAGCTCCTGTGGAATCCCGTGCCGACATACAAATCCTTCTACGAAGGCCTGTGCTACCACCCCTGCTTCTTGGTTGGGGAGGGCATAGGCCTCCGGCCACTTGGTGAAATAGTCCATTACAACGAGGATATACTTATTACCTTGGCGGGTGCGGGGCAGCGGTCCTAGAATATCCATAGCCACCCGCTCAAGGGGGGCCCCCACCTGATGTAATTGAAGGGGGGCCCTCATCCTCCGTGCTGGTCCCTTTTTGGCAGAACAGGCGTCGCATCTCCGACACCAGTCCTGTATGTCGCGCCCCATATTCACCCAATAGAACCTCCGGCGGACCCGAGATATTGTCTTTGTCCTGCCCAAATGGCCGCCGGAGCGGGTACCATGCACCTGTTGCAATATGACGTTCTTGAATTTGTCAGGGACTATCACCAGCCAGGAAGTTCTATCAGAGGGAACCTCTACCCACTTGCGATACAAGATGTTGCCTTTCAATTCCACGGTCTGCCACTGAGCCCAATACGCCTTTGTTTGCGCCCCGAGGGGGGTGACCTCTTCCCCCTTTGGTCTTTGCCCCAATTTGACCCATTGGAACACCGGCCCCAGAACAGGATCCTCCTGCTGGGCCGTGCTCCAAGCCAACTCTCCAAATTCCTCGTCCGCGGTTAGTGGCAAAATTGGCCCTCTCACCCGGGTTGCCCGGACGACGAGAATCGGGGCGGAATCGCCCAATTGCTGCCTCTCCTCGTGTCTCGCACAAAATTTGCAGTTTTCCCCCAGACAAGGACGCCGAGAGAGTGCGTCCGCATTACCATGGGCCTTCCCGGCCCTATGGGCCACATCAAAATCGTACTGCTGCAACTTTTCCAACCACCTTGCAATTTGGCCCTCCGGTTCCTTGAACCGAAGGAGCCATTGCAAGGAGGAATGGTCAGTTCGAACCAAAAATTTCCGCCCGGAAATGGTTCATGGCAGCCAGCATAGCCAATAACTCTTTGCGAGTGACGCAATAATTTCGCTCGGGCCTACTTAAGGCCCGACTATAGTAACCAATCACTCTCTCCACGCCCTCCTGTGTCTGAGACAAAACTGCGCCCAGTCCTTCCTGGCTCGCATCCGTGTCCAGGGTAAATGTCCCGTCACAAGTGGGGTAAGCTAGAAGGGGTGCGGATGTTAGACACCCCTTCAATTTTTGGAAGGCCTCGTGGCACTCCCGTGTCCAATTAAATCGCGTCCCCTTCTCCGTAAGCCGGTGGAGGGGACGGGCCAACTCCGCAAATTTCGCCACAAAGCGCCGGTAGTAGGAGCAGAGTCCTAAAAATCCCCGCACCTCTTTGATGGTACGTGGTGCGGGCCACTCCTCTACCGCTTTAATTTTGTCTGGGTCCGTTTTTACCCCCTCGCAGCCGATCACGTGACCTAAATAGGCCACCTCCTTGGCAAACAAGGTGCACTTACTCGGGTTCAGCTTCAACCCTGCCTGTCTGAGGCACCCGAACACCTGGTCCAAATTAGCTACTGCCTGGGGGAACGTTTTGGCATGTACTAGGACGTCATCCAGGTACACCAGGCATGATTGCCATGGCATGCCGCCTAGTACATGCTCCATCAATCTCTCAAAGGTGGCGGGGGCGTTACACAAACCAAACGGCATCACAGTAAACTGATACAGTCCCTTACCTGTGGAAAATGCCGTTTTCTCCTTCCCTGCCCTATCCATCTCCACCTGCCAATACCCACTCTTGAGGTCCAAAGTCGAGAACCAATTTGAGCCCGCAACGGCATCGAGGGTGTCATCAATTCTTGGCAGGGGATATGAGTCCTTGAGTGTCACGTTGTTTAGCTGGCGATAGTCCACGCAGAACCGCGTGGTCCCATCCTTCTTTTTGACCAGCACAACAGGTGACATCCAAGGACTTCCCGAGGGCTCGATCACACCTGCGTCGAGCATTTTTTCAACCTGCTCGTCAGCTTCCGCCCTCTTGCTCCAAGGGAGCCGTCGGGCGGCCTGACGAATAGGCCGGGCCTCACCGGTGTGGATCTGATGTTTCACCAGGCCCGTACGTCCAATATCCTCGGTGGACAGGGAGAAGAGGTCCAAATGGGACCCCACCAGTTTGTGTAAGGCCTCCCTCTGGGTACCTCCCAACTCTACACTACTACGATTTACCATCTCGCAAATGGGATCGGGCCAATTCCTACTACTTATTGAAGGCTCCCCCTGGGGCCGGCTCGGCTGGACGTTCTCGCCCCTCACTGACGCGACTTCTCTAACTGGGGTGCAGCCAGCTACCTTCGTGCCCCTTACTATAGTGCGTGGTTCTGTGCTACTATTAATTACTCGGACGGCCACCACCGGCCCGTCCGTTTTTACAAGGGTACGGCCCACGATTAAACCAGGTATGGATAGCGCTGCCACCGGTTCGACCAGGCCGCAGGATTCCTGCCATGTCGGGCGAGCTGACCATCGGGCCGGCACGATGGCCTCGGCCCCCGGAGGGATGGTCACGGCCTCAGGAGCCTCCAGCTCCACCCTCTCGGCCGTGCTCACCCCCTCCAATGGTAGCTCTTCCACTCCCCATCGCAGGATCCCCCGACTCAAGTCGATTTTACAACCGCTGGCAGTCAACAAATCCAACCCTATTAAGCACGGGTCGCACACCTCCGCCACCCAAACCTCTATCTCTTCCTTTACCGATCCCAACTTGAGGGTCACAAAACCACGCCCTATGATCGGAGCCGTTGCCCCGGTAGCCAACTGCAAACTATGATTTTCCAGACGCTGGATTTTACCCCAGCCGTCTGCACTCGAATTAAGGACCACGGGGCTGATGATCGTGGCGCTGGCTCCCGTGTCCACCACGGCGTCTACCCCCACGCCGGCAATTTTGCACCGAATTGTCAAACTACCCGTCCCAATTCGGCCACAATGAATGACCTGTCGCGTCAACGAGGGCTTCTCCCCATCCCCTACTGCCGAACACCGCCCTGCATGCCCGGCACGTTCTAGTTTCCCGGGCCCTGGGGTCGGCTAGCCGATCTATACGGGGCGGAGTTGAGGGCATCGGTTGGCGGGAAACGTCCCGGCGCGGAGCTCGACACTCCCATGCACGGTGACCCATCCGAGCACAATTATAGCACCTCACCTGGTAAGGTGCTTGCCTCCGGTATTCCAAATTCCCCCCCCCCTGTATGTCCGAATTGGGGTACTCTGTCGGGGACTACCGGGTGCCACCGCTGGGGCCGCCTGCCATGGTCCAGGTCCCGCCAGGCACCGATCCACTAACCTCCGGACCATGCTTTCCAGGTCAGGGCCCCCGTCGGGGGCGGGCCCCATCTGACGCACCGCCACTGCGTGGCGCTCGCCTCCCCGGGCCAGGGGCCTCGCTGCTTCCCAACGGGCTGCAGCGTCGGCCGCCTGACTCATGGTTTGCGGGCGCCACATGGCGAGCTGTTGCCGGAGCTCCAGATCCGGAAGGGCCTGAATAAAGTGATCCAGCGCCAGGCTTTCCTGGGAACTCGCTGCCATGTCCGCGTGTGCAATCCCGACCGCGCGGCGAATATCGTGAGCAAGTTCCCCGATGGTCTCCTGGGGCTTGCGTTTTCGCTGCGCAAGTTGGGCTTTAACAAGCTCGCTTTGCTGCTCAATGCCGAACCGATTAATTAATGCCGCACGGAGAGCTGGCAGGGTGAGAGCACGCGGTGGTAAAGCCGTCAGCACCTCCGCCGCCGCACCGCGCAGTGCCCCCACCAGGTGTACTCCACCTTCGTCCGGATTCCAACCGTTGCCTTTACATACGTACTCAAACTGCGCCAGGTACGCCCTCAAATCACTCTTGCCGTCATACGGCGCGAGTGGGACCTTGTGGGCGCCCGAAGGTCGGACCCCGCGCGTCACTCCTTGCGGGATCAACGCGGGACCAACCCGTTCGGGCTCCCACAGTACGTTATTCCCGGGGGGCTCCCGCGCGTCCCCCGTCCCTCCAAACACTACCCCTCCTGGTGTCGATGCCTGGGTCGCCCCTCCGCAACCCGCTACCCACGCCATACCCCCACACCCTTGCTCACCAGCACCCCCCTCACTCCCCATAGCCAAACCTCCTTGCACACCTCCCCTGTCCATCCACTCCGGACCAGTCATACATCTTACCATTGGTCCCTCACGAACACCCGGGTCTACACCACCCCCCAAGCCGACTGAATCTCCCCTCACATCATATACATTGCCACTCACCTCCGTACTTCGTCGTCGCACCTCCTCTGCCACCTGCAAACTTTTTATTTGGTTAGTGAGCACCTCATCATGATTTGAACACAGACCTTGTACATATTCCATGACTTCCTCCTTTATCTCCCTTTTAGTTTCCCTCCGTCTCTTCTTAATTTCACTCACCCCCTCTTCCACCTCCTCTAATTTTTCCTTTACCTCCTTCATCTCCCGGTGCGCCCCCTCTATCTCTTCCTCTAACGCCACCTTAACCGTTTCGATGTGCGTCCTCACCTCTCGGTCCTTCGTCTCCATCACTTCTGTCACCTCCTCCAACTTCTTCGTCAACCCCTCATGTACCATCTGACATTCCTTTTGTGTTGCTATTAATTCGTTTTTAATGTCCTTTTGTGTCGCTTTCAAACCCCCGATGATTGCAGTGTTCTTTTCCACTTGGTCCGCTAGTTCCCTTTGTCCGACTGTCAGCTGTTCTACTCCCTTCGTCAGATCTTCTATTCCCCCTTGTAACTTAGCCGTATTATTTCTC
Source organism: Myxine glutinosa (assembly GCF_964187855.1). Classification (NCBI taxonomy): domain Eukaryota; kingdom Metazoa; phylum Chordata; class Myxini; order Myxiniformes; family Myxinidae; genus Myxine; species Myxine glutinosa. The sequence goes on from NC_136268.1 coordinate 10,043,346, forward strand.
ACCTCTTTCTCCATATGCTTCTCACCTCGCTTTACCTCCTCGCGCAGCCCCGAAACCTCCTCACTTACCCCTCGTCGTATTTCCTCCATCTCTTTTGTAGATGCCACCCTCATCTGTCCCAATTCATCCCTCTGAGCATCCAGTTTGGTTTCTACCCCGATTTTCACCTCCTCTATTTGCTCTCCCATTTGTTTGATTTCCCTGGCAGATTGTTCCCCTATTTCCCGCAATTTGTCCTCCATCCTATTTTCTAACCCCATTAACCCATTTTTCACCCCCTCCAACTGATTCTCCTGGGCAGCCATTCTGTTTTCCACCCCCGTTAACCCATTCTTTACCTCTTTTATCCCGTTGTCTAACCCCTCAAAATTATTGTCGAACTTCCCAAATTTCTTGTCTAACTCCTCACCGGTACCCCTCGCTTCGTCCCTCATTACCCCCATTTGGCCCTCCAATCGCTCACCCTGAGCATCCATCCGGTTCCCCATTACCCCCATTTGGCCCTCCAATCGCTCACCCTGAGCATCCATCCGGTTCCCCATTACCCCCATTTGGCCCTCCAGTCGCTCACCCTGAGCATCCATCCGGTTCCCCATTACCCCTAATTGGTTTCCCATTACCCCCAATTGCTCATTCTGAGCCCTCATTTCCTCCCTCATTTTCTCGCTATTCTGGGCCATAAGGGCCTTCATTTGTATGAAAAAAAGGTCCAAATCTACCAGCGGCGCTACTACGGTCGCGGGCGTGGACGCCGTGGCCATGTGCGAGGCGCCATTTTGTGCGTCTGATACCCCCTCAACCGCCTCCTCATTGCTCTCCTCCTCCCTTTCTTTCCCTAAGTCCTGGGTTACCCCTAACCCGTCTATTTCCCCCACCGACATCCGACCGCCTTGATTGTCCATGGCGCGATCTCAAAATTCGGGTTTTATATTTTCGTAAAACAAAATCAAATTTCGCCGTTATAATTTCGAGCGCGTGAAACGCGCTCCGGATCGAATTCTACTTCCCAACACCAATTGTTACCCTAATGGTACAATTGGTGTTCCAAAATTTGGGCCTAACAAATTTAGTCCCAGGTCCGAATCCAACTCCTCGACACCAAATGTTACAGACGCGGGTTTTAGATGTTATATTGACCGAGCGGTGGTGTATTTAACCGCGTCCGAACAGTTACTCCCCGATTAAAACCCGATTCCACCCGACGTTGACCAGATCGCCCCACAGATATTCAATCGGGAAATCTCTAAAGCGACCGAAAGAGAATGAAAAAGAAGAAGAAGAAGAAGAATACGGAGGAAGAACAGATTTTATTATACACACACAAGCAATGGATGGAAGAAGCAGTAACACAGCGAATCGTTAACTTACACTATTCATTTTTACTTAGCCCCAAGACAAACGAGTAGGACAGGACGTTCACACTTACACAGGGGATATTGCAGGCAGGTAGGGCTTGAGATGGACTGCTTGAGAGGGAGGCAAGGTCGGGAGGCCGCAGCTCACAATTCCTCGCGGTTTTGGCGGGAAACCCTCCGTCGTGTATCCACTGCGGTAGACGTCACGCGCTGGTTCGGCACACCTGCTCCTCTTCTTGAGGTGGAGCTGTCTCCCTCCTTTCAGCGCGTCTCTCCAAAGCTGGTTTCCTTGCCGAGTACCTCTCCTCTTTGGCTTGGAGCGTTTCGCATCTCACCGCCTCTTGGTGCAGTCTCTTTGCTCATCTCCCAAGGCCTCTCCAAGTCATCTCGCAGCTCATCTCCCAAGGCCTCTCTCAAGTCATCTCTCAGCTCATCTGGTAAAGCAGTCCCTTACAGTCGCTTTTATCACCTCGGGCGAAATCAAGCCGCCGGCTCCCAGGGCACGCCTACCGGGTCGCTCACCGCGGTGTTGATTGGCTGTTAGAGCTGGTTCACTCCTTCCCTCTTATGACGAGGTGGAGACACGCCTTTCTTCCCCAACCCTACCTCGTGGCCAATGGTGGTTTGAAGAAAACCGCCCAAAATGCGGAAGGCAATTGGAAGGGAGGTTTTGGGGAAATTGGAAGGGCCTACGCTTATTTTGTTTGATACAATGCAAAGTCAATCTAGTGGGAAACACATATTTAGCCTACATGGAATAAGGAAATACACTATTTAAAAGATATATCGTGACCTGCGTGTAAGTTTCATGGAATTAACTAGGAGGCCGGCTACGACCATTATTTACATTACCAGGGTGTTACCGTACCTTTTGTAACGTTCACATTGTAACGTTTTCACATTCGTTACACTTCCTCCAAAATTGTTACACTTCTCAAAAACCGTTACACTTCTCAAATTCGTTACACACTTCTCAAAATCGTTACAATATTAAATGCACTCGCGCTATATGCGCTCCCAATGCCACTCAATAGGCGCTCCCTAATGCAAGTCCAATAGCATGCGTGCTCCTTCAAAGCGCGTATCCACTGCAATCCTCTCCCAACGCGCTTTCCTCACGAGGCCATTGCAAGCTCTCATACAACAATTCCTTCTGGCCAGTCCTGTTATACAGTTCTCTCATGAGGGCAGTCCTTTCGCACAAGTGCAGTTGCGTCAGTCCTCACGAGGGCTTTGTGCGCGCGTTTATATAGCGCCGCCCAGCGAACCCTCTGGAACTTGCCAGCCGCGCCCTTACCACGCCCCTCACGCCCTTTCACCCGAGCCCTGGTTGGTTGTTGGCTCTTACCGTCTCGCTGCCACTCCCCGACCTCAACGCCGGCTCCACCCTCTCTCAGGCCTACCTCGTGGCATTTGGCTGGTTTCGAGCTAAAACCCTTGCCAGCAGCGCGAACGCTGCTGGCAAAGGAGGTGGATTAGCCGAATCAGGGCGCGGGATGGATGCTGCCCAACGAGGTAGATTTTGAGGGTGGAGGCAAAATGAACGGGGCCTACTCTTATTTCTTTTACACAACGCAGGTATCACTAATGGAAATGACCTTATCCTACACACATACTATGACATAACTAATATTCTAAGGTGGCCTACGTGTTGCTTATGGACTAACTATGGGGGCAAACCTTTAACCTTTAATGATCAATATGTACACTTCTCAGAACCGCAACACTGCACCCCTCCTTTGCCAGGCTCGTCCCCGAGCCGAACCCACACAAGTGAGTACGACCGGTTCTGATGCAAGGGTCAGGACTACTTTTTAACTTAGTGTGACACTTAGGTGTGGTTTCCCTCTACATTTACTCTAACACCCTGTGTGTGACCGTTTTAAACACTAGATATGTCCCACCTACTGCGTTGTGTACTAACTAACAGACTCATGCCCACAATTAACCGAATTACGGAAATAATTCCCAAACTATACATAAAGCTGGTGGGGAGCATGTTATTTACAAGACTAATCTACTTATTTATGACACTACAACCCAGGACCTGTTCTTTTGTGGGAAAGAAGAGAAATTTTGAAAAGGAGAAACACAGAATGCACTGCACCAATACACCATACACCCATATTCACCAAAAATGCACAGTCATCACAATCATCAATAAATGCACAATCATCACATTTCAATAATAATCAATGATGTCTTGTGCTTGGCTGCTGGGCTGTTGCATCTTGGCTGCGTCTTGCGTCTTTGGTGTGCCATAATAAACTTGGAGATCTTCTTCCCTGGCACACCGGAATAATAAAAAGTGCACAAACCGTGTCCGGTTTTTATTTATTATTTGCAGGGCCATCTTATGGTCCATCTGCTTGGCTTGATGCCACTTAAAACAGTGGTCCGCAGGGCACAAGATAATGCTTGCAGCAATTGTCTGCTCAAGCAAATGTGCCAGGCCACAGAATGTGTGGTCCATCAGGTGTACCGGTGCAAGCAACAGGCAGCAGGGTGCAGCGCAAAGGTGCAGCTGCACAGCTCAGGGTACCTGCACACTCCCCTCGGCAAAATATATTGGTCCATGGGTGGGAAGGAAAGACAAAGCAGAGGTTAGCAGGGTGAGGGCGCAAGGGTACACGTCATCACAAGGTAATGCAACATGAGGGGCGCGGGAGAGTGAGCGGAAAAAGCTCGTCCCTAGCCGTACGTCACCCCCCATGTCAACCTACACTACCCTTGCCCCTCCCCGTATTTACACTTTACAAATTCCGTCTCTACCGTCTTGTCTCCCATATCTCCCCCTAAACCAAATTCGTTTCCAATCCCTCCCAAGAAGGAAGAGATGGAATAAACACAATGTCTCACCCACGTCATGATCCGTCTTTCATTCCAAATATTTGCAAAAACCTGGTGTGGAGTCCTGTCACCTTGGTGAGTTGATATGGATGGTGCGAAGAGATTTCATCCTAACTATCCTTCTAATTGACATTAACTCTTAAACTACCTGGGGTCATGCCCTGCCACTTGGCATCTTTAAACTATGTGGTTCTAAAACCTATTCCCATTGACCATCCTGTGATGCCATCCAAATTTGGGGTCTCACTCCCCCAGTTTTTCCTACTGTGCCCTCGCACAATTTCGGGGCTGGGTAGTGTGGCTCTACCAGCAGGTCCTACTTACCTGCGCACCTCCGCCACTGAAGTCGCCACCCGAGCTTGCCTATCTCCTCACAACTACCCTAACTTGGGGAAGGCCCTCCTGGCTCTCTCATCCCACTAATGCCCTCTCTGGCACTGGGCTACCCGGGTCCTTCCTTTGGATCCTCGGGCCCCACTGAACACTACACAACTGGCTCCCAGAGCCTACCTGCGGCCTCACCTGGCCGACAGACTACCAGTGGCGGAGTGCCCATTTAACCATACTCACTAATTAAGCCCACACGCCCAGCCATTCCACTCACTCATGCACCCCTCAAAGCACCACATTGCTACTACACGCACCACAGGTGTCAATATAAAATACACACATTGTAATAAAAATACACATTGTGATAAAATACACACATTGTTATAAAATACACACATTGTTATAAAGTACACACATTGTTATAAAATAAAAATACACATTGTTATAAAATAAAAATACACACATTGTTATAAAATAAAAATACACACATTGTTATAAAATAAAAATACACACATTATTATAAAATACACATTGTTATAAAGTACACACATTTCTTATAAAATAAAAATACACACATTGTTATAAAATAAAAATACACACATTATTATAAAATACACATTGTTATAAAGTACACACATTGTTATAAAATAAAAATACACACATTATTATAAAATACACATTGTTATAAAGTACACACATTGTTATAAAGTACACACATTGTTATAAAGTACACATTGTTATAAAGTACACACATTATTATAAAATACACATTGTTATAAAGTACACACATTGTTATAAAATAAAAATACACACATTGTTATAAAATAAAAATACACACATTATTATAAAATACACATTGTTATAAAGTACACACATTGTTATAAAATAAAAATACACACATTATTATAAAATACACATTGTTATAAAGTACACACATTGTTATAAAATAAAAATACACACATTATTATAAAATACACATTGTTATAAAGTACACACATTGTTATAAAATTAAAATACACATTATTATAAAATACACATTGTTATAAAGTACACACATTGTTATAAAATAAAAATACACACATTATTATAAAATACACATTGTTATAAAGTACACACATTGTTATAAAATAAAAATACACACATTATTATAAAATACACATTGTTATAAAGTACACACATTGTTATAAAGTACACACATTGTTATAAAGTACACATTGTTATAAAGTACACACATTGTTATAAAATAAAAATACACACATTGTTATAAAATAAAAATACACACATTATTATAAAATACACATTGTTATAAAGTACACACATTGTTATAAAATAAAAATACACACATTATTATAAAATACACATTGTTATAAAGTACACACATTGTTATAAAATAAAAATACACACATTATTATAAAATACACATTGTTATAAAGTACACACATTGTTATAAAATTAAAATACACATTATTATAAAATACACATTGTTATAAAGTACACACATTGTTATAAAATAAGACGTTCATACAGTGAATTCAGCTGGCAGGTTATTGAGGCATTGTGGTAGGAATCATAATGGCCATCAAAAATAATCCTCAATGCTCGTCTTTGTATCGATTGAATCATTGGATGTTGTTGTGTCAGTGGGGAATGCCATACGGGACAGAAATTTTCCAACAAAAGTCTGATGTAATAAATGTACACAGTGATAAGATCTTCTGTCGGAATACTGAACTTCTTCAAAGATCAAAGCATGTACAACTTTCTCGACGCTTTCAAAGTGTTGAGGTTTACATGATCTGCCCACTTGTGATCATTGCTGACAACAACTCCCAACAGTTTGACCTGCTGACTTTCCTCCAGTCTGACGTTTTTAAGTTGGAACAGCAGTGGTGACAGCTGGCGGAGAAGAAACGACACCAGCATGACTTGGCACTTAACTGGGTTTTTTTTTGTTTTTTTGTTTTTGTATACTGAATCGAGGCTCGTGAAAGAGAAAAGAGGGTTGAGCTTCATCTTGGAATCTGTGCACCAATGTTCAAATTCTGGGAGGGCTGTTGGGAGGGTACAGTTTGCTCCCATCACGTACAGTTTGTTTATAATCACTGTGTGATCCACTGAATCAAACGCCTTAGAAATGTCGGTCAAAACAATAGTTGATATTGAGACCAGATCTATCAGCTCTACCATACAGGAAATCCATCATTTGTATGAGATCGTTAGTGGAGGACATACCTGCAAGGCTCCAAAACTGTTGAGGGTCAATTTTAGCAGAAAAGTCAGCCATCGATACACGAATAGGTATGTAAGCGTCGCGAAATGATCAGTTAATGCGATCGGTCTCAGTTTGAAATTGATTCGCAATTCCTGCCTTTTTCCGGGTTTTTTTGTTCGTTTTGGGATCGGGAAAGAAAAAAACCCATCTCCCATGGCAAGTGTAGATGTGCTTGTACTTGTGCAGTGTGCGCTGTGCTCCTCCTTTCCCATCACTAAGGAAAGACTCATCAACTTGTGTTTTATGGTTATTCAAAGGCATCCCACAACAACGTTGACTAAATATGAAATGTGCGCAATGGTCCATGATAGCTTAATACAAAGTTACTTGATGATTGGATGGAAAATGTCGGGGCGTTCCAAAATAATCCGTTTTCTGCAGGCATGGGTTGCAGTTTCAGGATGTTTCACAAAGCAAGAACTTTTCTTCCCGCCATTTTTTACTTCCACCCTCACCTTTTTACCTTTATTACCCTAGCCAGAGGAGAGGGGGTTGCATTTGAGTCCGTTTGTTTGTCTTTTTGTTTGTTTGTTTGTCCGCACAGAATAAATGATTTTCTCTGTAACCATTGTCCGATTCACAGGAAATTTTCACCATAGGTGCAACTCCACCTGTATAATTTTTTTTAATGATAATTATGACGTCACAGTTCACGTGGTTCGGCCGCCATCTAGGAAAAACCGAAAAACTTTGCACCTCTATATCTCCGAAAGTGCTGAATAAAAAAAATTGAGACGTGGCTCATTGTAAAGAACTCTCCATGGGGAATAAAATATGTTAATGATGATGTCATAGGTGCCTCCATAATATGACGTCATAATAATTTGACAAGTACAAAACTTCATCCTATGAAGAGGAAATTTCTTGAGTGTCATGTAGGCATAAACTGTTTAGAAAAAAATAATGATGATGTCCTCGGTCACGTAGTTCGGCCGCCATCTTGGAAAAACCGAAAACATTTGTACCTCTATATCTCTGAAAGCGCTGCATAGAAAAAATTGAGACATGGCTCATTGTAAAGAACTCTCCATGTGGAATAACATCTGTTAATGATGATGTCATAGGTGCCTCCATTATAACGTCATAATTTGACAAGTACAAAACTTCATCTGATCAAGATGAAATTTCTTGAGCATAATCTAGGAATAAATTAGTGGAGAAAAAAAACAATAATGATGACGTCATCAGTCACGTGGTTCGGCCGCCATATTTGTTTCAACACAAAAGCCTTAAAAACCACCAAAAATACATCCTGGCGAGGGTTTGCAATCTCTGATTACTCTTTCTTGTTTGCCTTGTTTTCTCCACAACCGCTTCATTGATAGACACTAAACTTTCAACATGGGACCGCCTTTGCATGGAGATTTTTTTTAACGAAGTTACATGATGATTGTATGGGAAATGCGGCCGAAGTTCCAAAAAGTGTGTTTTCTCTAGGCATGGGTGGCAGGGCAATTCACCTATAAGGAATAAACGAACTCGACCCCGCATCGCTCAGCTTCCACCAAATTATGACTACTCAATCTAACCCTAACCCTAACCCCCACCCTAACACTGCCAACTGCCAAAGCCAGCCCTATCTTCCATCCAATCCGTGTGCAAACTTTGTTAAACTCTGTGACATTCTTCTGCACATCTGAATATTTGATATTGCCTGGGTATGTTCTCCATAGACATGATTTCCATCTTCTCATGGTTTACGTATTTACTCAGAGACCTCTCTACCGCTTGGCCATGATGTCTCATTTCTTCTTCTGCTTTTGATTGCAGTTCAAGGCTTTGGGGTAGCAAAATTGGCCGAGGGCGCGGCTGTGCTTTGGCCATGGTGCCGGGGATAGCCTGGTGCTTTTTTGCGAAGGACACCATGGGATCTTTAACGTCCGCTAAAGAATGCCGGCAGACCAGATGCCCAGTTTAACGTCCATCGGAGGGATGGAACACACATTGATGAATGACCATGCATGCAAAACACCAGGATGATAGTTTATAGCTGGGGTAGGGATTCACACTCAGGGTAGATGGCTTAGAGACGAGTGTGCATACCTCTCGGCCATTGTGTCAGCCCAAATCTCACTTGAGGACACTACACAAGAGTTTTTGTTCTTCCATCTGGCACACTTTTGCATTCCATTGTCTATGCATTTTGCATCGAACTCCATCATTGCCTAATTGGGCTATTTTCAATGCTACCACCGACAGTATTGATATGGTGCTTTCTCAACATCAACATCATCTCAACATTTCTCAACATCTCAACAACAGTTTCCCGGTGTGTACGCCGGTTTAGAATAGGTACACCGTATCCCTGCGCATCGTAAGAGGCGACCAAGGGTTGGCGTCAGGAAGAGCATCCGGCCATAGAAAAAAACCATTGCCTCAAACAGGGAACAATGACTGTCATGGGGCCCGCAAGGCCAACCCCTGCTTTGGCAGGGATTCATATTCAACATCGCACTGCTGATATTATAGTCTTTGGAGACTTCATTAACCATTCACAAAGAATAGTTAGTTCACAGATTCTTAACTGTCGGTCTGCAGAAGGAAATGCTACAGATCTGCAGAGTAATGCCAGATTTTTTTTTTACTGCCACTCACCCACTTGTTCTTCCGCTTCCGCTTGCTCTGGTGAAAAATTGTCTTTCAAGCTCTCCACGTCATCAAAGTTTAAGTATTTTCCCATTTGTGTCTTTGTCAAATTTCACTCGTTATTTTATTGTGTATGTGTTACTGTGTGTTTTGAGTTAGCCTTGGTTTATAGTTCGTGCAAACTTATGTGTAATTAATCGTTTCCTGTTCGTACCGCGTGCTCTGCCTGGTCCCTCTAGGCTCCCTACCACCGTCGGTATTTTGTAAACTCAAGTTCTTTCCTTCGCTGTATTGCTCTTTCTTTGATTTTCTTTTCTCCCCCTACCTCCCCCGAACCTCTTACCCTTTGTCTAACGTTTTAAATACTATTTTTTTTTCCTTCTCTGCTCGCGGGCCCCACCCACGACCACGTGTGTGTTGTCTGGCCCCGCCCCCTTTATCTCAATTTCTTCCACCTCTTCCATCTCCAGCCGATATTCACCTTTCCAATTCTAGTTTCCACCATACTCATTCAACCCTTTCTCCTTCTGAGATCCACGCCCTCACTTCAGGGACTTTTCCCAGATTATTTTTCACGGTTTTATTTAATACTATTTTAATATGTTGAAACTTGCCCCTGCAGTGTTTTATTCATTTTTTCAATTTCAGTCAGTTTCCCGACCCGGATCTCAGTCAACGAAGCATCTTCTCTTCTAGACTTGATTATGACAAACTTCCCTGCAAATGTCTGCTGCTCCTCTTCTGCTCCAATCGGTTCTTCTGATCATGTGCTTGTCAAAGTGGACATTTCTCTCACCATTCTCAGAGAGCCTCCTCAGCGCCGACGAGTCTGGCATTTCACTCAGGCCGACTGGCACGGTCTTCAAGCAGCCATCAATCGTCTGGATTGGTCTCCCATCTCTACTGCCTCTGATATCAACTCTTCCTGGGAAGTCTTCCAAAGTAAACTGTTCTTTCTCATGCACAGATTTATCCCATCTCGTCTTCAGTTGTTGTACCTTTCCTCCCGTCCATGGTACACTGAATCTTGTGGTGACGCTGTTGCCCAGAAACAACCTGCCTTCGCCTCTTGGAAGGCTAATCCAACTGAAGGCAATCTCGGTTCCTTTCACAAAGCTCGGAACAAGTGTGTCTACCCTCAGGAGTGCCAGGAAGCACTATCTCTCTACTCTCAAGAGTGAACTCTCAAACCTGTCTCCCTCTTCCAAATCCTGGTGGCGTCTGGTCAAATCTGTTTCTGGTGTTTGTTCCCCTCCATCCCCTCCCTTATCTCAAACGGCTACACTGACACTGCACGTGAAAAAGCTGAATGCCTCATCTCTGTGTTTGCCTCAAAATATTGTGTCCCAAACCCAACTGTCTCTGTTCCCACCTTACCCAGTCGAACCAAGCTGCTCCTGGACTCTGTGTCCTTCTCTCCTGACAATATGGAGAAGTTTCTGTCAACCCTCGACTCTGATTCTGCAACTGGACTTGAAGGCATCAGTCCACGGGTCCTAAAATCCTGCTCTGCCGCTCTTTCACTCCCTCTCTCTGTTCTCTTCACCCTCTCTTTTGCTCAAGTCATCTGCCATCAGCTTGGAAATCAGCCAACATCACCGCTTTACACAAAAAGGTGCAAAAACAGATTCTTGCAACTACAGACCAATCAGCCTGCTCCCAATAATCAGCAAAGTCTTGGAATCCATCATCGCTTCTGACATCAAATCCTTCCTCTTCTCCAATGGCTTGATCTCGGATCATCAATTTGGTTTCAGACCAGGTCAAACTACTCTGGGCATGCTGCTTCTGCTGTCTCAACAATGGATGGAGGTCCTTAATGCCAAACAGGAAATCAGAGCTGTCTCCCTTGACATATCACGTGCCTTCGATACGATCTGGCACCCCGCCCTGCTCACAAAGCTCTCCTCTTATTGTATCCATGGAAACCTCCACGCATGGCTTGCGGACTTCCTCACCGTTCACAGTCAACGTGTGGCCCTGAATGGAATTCTCTCATCTCCCCTCCTGTTCAGGCTGGAGTTCATCAAGGCAGTGTTCTGGGTCCTGTGCTTTTTCTGGTCTTCATCAATGATCTCTCCGACTCTCTAGAAAATCCTCTCTATCTCTTTGCCGATGACTCCACTCTCTAACGCTCCATATCTCAACCCTTAAATCAGCAGACAGCAGCGTCTTCACTCTCTGCAGATGTGGACAAAATCACTAATTGGTCAAACAAGTGGAATATGTCTTTCAATCCTGACAAATCTCACACTCTGGCTTTGTCTCTCCGAAAAGACCGGCTGGACAACCCTCCCATCTACTTTCTGAACAATTCTCTTGAAGAAGTTCTGTCACTCAAACTTTTGGGTCTCACTATCTGCCATGATCATTCCTGGGAAAACCCCATTTCCAAGCTGGCCTCCAAATCCAGTCACCAACTGGGCATCCTCCGTCGTGTGAAGTCCTTTCTGGGTACTTCTGAGCTCCTCACCACATACAAAGCTTTCATCCGCAGCTCAATGGAATACTGCTCACCCCTCTGGTCTGGTGCTCCTGCCTCACACATAGCCTGGCTTCACATGGTTGAAACCAAAGCTTTCAGAATCATTGGTATCTCCCACGATGAAGCTGATTCTGAGGGCCTTTGTCTCTCTCACAGCAGGCAGGTAGGTGGACTTTCTGTATTCTACCGACCCCTCTCCGGCTTAGCTCCCCTTGCTCTGTGCTCTGTTCCCCAAATATTCCTGTAGGACGCACAAGATCTGCCAGTAACCCTCTGATGGTTAAACTGCCAAAATCAAGACTCTCTGATCACCTTCACTCTTTCATTCCTCTTTTCTTACGCCTCTGGAACAAACTCCCTCACTCCCTTTAATCCCACCCCTCCCTCCAGGTCTTTAAAACAGCTGTTCACCACCATCTCTTATCTTCCGCCATCCAAAACCTTGATCTTTTCTACCCCCGCTAATTCACCTCAGATCCAGTTTTTTGAAATACTAACTTCTTTCCTGGAAGTCCTTGCAGTGTGCTTGTGTTCTATACTTCCACCCCCCCCCCCAAGCCCTCTCCCTCCCACAGATCTCCCGATGTCCCTGCTCTCAAATGTTGTGTTTTTGTGCTTCCCACTCTCTCCCCATCTTGTCCACCACTCCCCTTATTATATTGTTGCGGTTTTGAGATTGTAAATATGACATCATTGAAGGTTAAAGGTTTGCCCCCACATAGTTAGTCCACAAGCAACACATAGGCCCACTTAGAGTATTAGTTATGTCATAGTATGTGTAAGAGTAGGCCATTTCCCTAGTAACATCTGCGTTGTGTAAAGAAATGAGCTTAGGTCCCTTTCATCTTTGCGCCACCCCCCAATTACATCAGTGGGCATAATCGATCCCGCGCCCCATTTGGCATCCCTCAAGTTTGTTACACTTTGGCTACCCGCAATTTGTTACGCTTTGGCTGCCAGCAGCATTCGCTGCCCTTTGTTGGCTCGAAACTAGCCAAGTGACACGAGGTAGGCCTGAAAAGAGGGAGGAACGCGAGGTCAGGGTGTGGCAGAGTCGAGGAGCACGTCAGAGGCGGTGACGGTAAGGGCTCCCAGCCAACCAGGGCTCGGAGGGCATGGCGTGATAGGGCGTGGTGAAGAATGTCTGGTAAGTTCCAGAGAGTTCGCTGGGCAGGGCTATATAAGCCTTCGCAAAAGCCCTTGAAGAGGACTTATGAGAGAGGACTGAGGAGGACTGATGAGAACTCATGAGGAGGATTTGTCACAGGACTTGTTGGAGAGGACTGACCCAGAGTTGTGAGGAGTATTCAGAGGACCGGCGTGCACACGACAATATCGGAAGGATTTGTCGAGGCCCTTGATTGAGAAGCGCCTTGTGAGCGCATATTGAACGATTCGCTTATTACGTACGTGGCTGCAGCCACGAGTAATTAACTGCCAAAGCCAGCCCTACCGTTCACCCTGTAATAATCCCGTGCACGCCAACGACACGCGGAGAGCTCCTGGCCGCTGTATTCATCTTCTTCGCGGTGCGAGTTGGGGACCGGAGGGAGAGCTGCCCGGACGCCATCCCTGGACCATCAACCTGTTCGTCTGCAACCCCGTGTGAGTGTGTCTGAGTGTGAATGGGCCCGTTTGTCCAGGGATAAGTTAAGACTGTACTTAAGACTGCACTGTGTTTTCTTCTTCTGATTATTGTACAAAGCGTAAATAAACCTTGTTATTCCTTTTCTTCCAAATTCGACCGTTTCCATGATTTCCTCCATTGGGTAAGCATGGCACGATTAATAACCGCTTGGATCGGGTTTAGTCATTGATAACGTCTCGGGTCACGGGTTCGCTACCGCTCGGCGTATCCACCAACACCCGTGATTCGGGCGGGCTTATTTCCTCGTTTCTGGGCGGCGCGAGTACTTAGGTATTAGTGATTAGTCCTACGACCCTACTTTGCGCTGTCCAGGAGGGACGTAATAGGTCCCGGGTCCCGTCGGCTAGTCAAAAACAAGGGGACTAATCCCCCCTTGGTAAGGGGAAAAGGCTGGCGTTGAGATCCGCAACAATATGTTTTATGTCCGTTTGATTTTTGTGTGATTAATGTTAGCTCTTTCACGAGCCTTGATTTTGTGTACAAAAAAAATAAAAATAAATAGATAAGCGGTGTCTGGTTCATGAATCAATGATAAGCAGTGTGTGGTTCATGAATCAATGATAAGCGGTGTGTGGTTCATGAATCAATGATAAGCGGTGTATGGTTCATGATCAATGATAAGCGGTGTATGGATCATGATCAATGATAATCGGTGTGTGGTTCATGATCAATGATAAGCGGTGTGTGGTTCATGATCAATGATAAGCGGTGTATGGTTCATGAATCAATGATAAGCGGTGTATGGTTCATGATCAATGATAAGCGGTGTATGGATCATGATCAATGATAAGCGGTATATGGATCATGATCAATGATAAGCGGTGTATGGATCATGATCAATGATAAGCGGTGTATGGATCATGATCAATGATAAGCGGTGTATGGTTCATGAATCAATGATAAGCGGTGTATGGTTCATGATTCATGAATCAATGATAAGCGGTGTATGGTTCATGATCAATGATAAGCGGTGTATGGATCATGATCAATGATAAGCGGTGTATGGATCATGATCAATGATAAGCGGGGTGTGGTTCATTATCAATGATAAGCGGTGTGTGGTTCATGATCAATGATAATCGGTGTGTGGTTCATGATCAATGATAAGCGGTGTTTGGTTCATGATCAATGAAAACGGTGTGTGGTTCATGATAAATGATAAGCGGTGTGTGGTTCATGATCAATGATAAGCGGTGTGTGGTTCATGATCAATGATAAGTGGTGTATGATTCATGATCAATGATAAGCGGTGTGTGGTTCATGATCAATGATAAGCGGTGTGTGGTTCATGATCAATGATAAGCGGTGTATGGATCATGAATCAATGATAAGCGGTGTATGGATCATGAATCAATGATAAGCGGTGTGTGGTTCATGATCAATGATAAGCATGTTCAGCACGAATATTAATAATCGCAGAAGTAATTAATTAGCCTCAGTTTTTTTATAGTAATATAATTTTCGTAATAATGATAACGTTGAAGCGCTACTTGTTTAGCAAGGAGGAAGCGGACAACGCGGTAAGTTAAAATAGCCTTTATTGCAAGAGCTCCACTGTAGCACTGGAGCACTCCGGGCTGCGCGCCCGGTGTATATCCCGAGGCCACGCCTACCCCTCGGGCGTGGCCGCCGCCCACTTGGTGCGCGGAATGATGCCATCACACCAGTGAGCTTTCGTGTCCGCCACACGCGCCCCCCCCAGAATTCCCGCGCACCTGGAGGGCCAGTTTGCGGGGCAAACGGATGACCCGGCCGAAGCGCCCTCTGGCGACTGGCGGCGTCCGGGGTGCAGGGATGCCAGCCGGGATGCCTCCGGCTGCACCCAGGATGGGTGCCGGACCGGGGGGCGGCGTGCCGGCGGGGCTGGGTGGTGCCAGGGGTCCGCCCGCAGGGGGGCGGCCTCGACGCGTGGGCCGAGCCACCGGCGGTGGGTGGTCCACGTCGAGGTGGGCCGGCTTGAGGCAATCCACTGAGACGCGGTCGGGAGTACCGCCGATGTCCAAGGTGAAATGTTTCACCCCGGTCTCCAGCACGCGGAAAGGCCCGTCGTACGGGGACCGCAGTGGTGTCCGGTGGGCGTCGTGCCGGACGAAGACGTACTCCGTGGTGCGAAGCTCCGGGGCGACGTGCGTAGGTGGGTGCCCGTGGTGCGCCGTCGGCACCGGGGCGAACCGCCGGGCAGTCTCCTGCAGCGCGGAGCGCTCCTGCGCCGCGGACCATGGTGCCGTGGGGTTGGGGAGGAACTCGCCCGGCACCCGCAGCGGTTGTCTGAAGACCAACTCCACCGCGGATGCGCGCAGGTCGTCCTTGGGCGCCGTCCGGAGGCCCAGCAGGACCCAGGGGAGCCTGTCGACCCAGCCGCCGTCGCTGAGGGTAGCTCCGAGCGCGGCCTTCAACGAGCGGTTGAACCGCTCGAACAGGCCGTTGGCCTGGGGGTGGTAGGCCGTGGTTCGGTGCAGCTGGACCCCGAGCCCCCGCGCGACCGCCCCCCAGAGCTCCGAGGTGAACTGGGGGCCGCGGTCGGACGAGATGTCCGAGGGGGCGCCGAACCGGGCGACCCAGGTGGCGATGAACGCTTGCGCGACGTCCGCCGCCGTCGTCGCTGCCAAAGGCACGGCCTCCGGCCACCGGGTGGTGCGGTCCACCATTGTGAGGACATGGGTGAAACCCCGCGAGGGGCCAGAGGTCTCACCAGGTCCACGTGAACGTGGTCGAACCTACGCTCCGGCACCGTAAACGGGGCCAATGGGGCCTGGGTGTGTCGGTGCACCTTCGCGCGCTGGCACGCGAGGCACGTTCTGGTCCAGCCGCGGACGGCCTTCCGGAGGCCATGCCAGACAAACTTGTCGGCGACCAACCTCTGGGAGGCCCTCGTGCCCGGGTGGGACAGGCCGTGGATGGCGTCAAAAACCTGGCGCTGCCAGCCCGCGGGCATGATGGGGCGAGGGCGCCCGAGGGAGATGTCGCACCAGAGGGCCGTGCCCGCGCCGTCGAACGGCACCTTGGTGACGCGGAGGCCCGTGACGGCGGTCCGCAAGGCCTGGACGTCGGGGTCGGCGGCCTGGTCCGCCGCCATCCGGGCAGAGTCGATGCCAAGGTGGACCGCGTGGGCGACAGACCGGGAAAGGCAATCCGCCACCGGGTTGTCCTTCCCCACGACGTGCTGGATGCATCCAGCATCATTCGTGCTGGATGTCCTCACGGATGTCCGCGGCGGCCGCGCCAAAACTCGCCTGCGTGTCCAAAGCCGCGAAGAACTTGTCGGCCTCGGCAGCGAGAGCTCGGGGTTCCGTCGTCGCAGAACCGGCCAAGGCGAGGCGTACTCGTGCCGGCAGCTGGCGTCGAAATAACGCCCGGAATAGAGCATTCGGGGTTGCGTCGCCCATCAGCGACAGCATATGGTCCATGCGGACCAACGGTCGCGTGTCACCGAGCTCGGGGAGGTCCAGGAGGCGGTCGGCCCGTGCGTCCACCGTGAGGCCGAACGTGGCGAGGAGAAGACGCTTGATCGCCTCGTACCTGCCGTCGGCCGGTGGGTTCCTCAGGACCGACACGACGCGGGCGGCCATGCCGGGCCCGAGGGAGGCAACCACGTGGCAGTACATGGTCTCGTCCACCGTGATGCCTCAAAGTCGGAACTGGGCTTCTGCCTGCAGGAACCAAACTTCAGCTTGAGCCTCCCAGAAGTCGGGGAGTTTGATTGTGACCGTGTTGTTTGCCATTGCTGTGGCGTGTTCGGGTGGTCAGCGACGGCTGACCAGAACGTCGGAGGGTCACCAATGAAGCGCGGTGCTACGCGCGCTACTTGTTTAGCAAGGAGGAAGCGGACAACGCGGTAAGTTAAAAGAGTCTTTATTGCAAGAGCTCCACTGTAGTACTGGAGCGCTCCGGGCTGCGCGCCCAGTGTATATCCCGAGGCCACGCCTACCCCTCGGGCGTGGCCGCCGCCCACTTGGTGCACGGAATGATGCCATCACGCCAGTGAGCTTTCGTGTCCGCCACAACGTAACATTAATATTATAATTAATGGAATCGTAACACTAATCCCTTCGTAGTGACCGCAAAGTTACTAGAGGTTAAAAGGTATCTTCTATATATTAAATTTAAAGTAGCGGCAGTTTTGTGTCCCGCTACGTCATCACGTCTATCTTCAACGAAAGTATCAAACAATCCCAGCTACGCCGCTGTTAGACCTTTGGTCTTGATAATAGTGACTCGGATGGTTTTCGACTCAAATTGAACAAAAGGATAATTGGCGAAATGTATTTTAATAGGCATTCTGAATGTCTGGTCGGGCACGATGTGGGGACGGGAACAGGGAAAGGAGAGAGGGGAAGGGGTTGATAAAGGGTTAGCATTGGGTTCCCTATGAGGAGTGTGGAGGGGTTGGAGAGGAGTGAGGAGGGGTTGGAGAGGAGTGAGGAGGGGTTGGAGAGGAGTGAGGAGGGGTTGGAGAGGAGTGAGGAGGGGTTGGAGAGGAGGAAGGATGGGGTTGGAGAGGAGTGAGGATGGGGTTGGAGAGGAGTGAGGAGGATTGGAGAGGAGGAAGGATGGAGTTGGAGAGGAGTGAGGATGGGGTTGGAGAGGAGTGAGGAGGATTGGAGAGGAGGGAGGGTGGGGTTGGAGAGGAGTGAGTAGGGTTGGAGAGGATTGAGGAGCGGTTGGAGAGGAGGAAGGATGGGGTTGGAGAGGAGGAAGGATGGGGTTGGAGAGGAGGAAGGATGGGGTTAGAGAGGAGGAAGGATGGGGTTGGAGAGGAGGAAGGATGAGGTTGGAGAGGAGTGAGGAGGGGTTGGAGAGGAGTAATGAGGGGTTGGAGAGGAGTGAGGAGGGGAAGGAGAGAGGACGGAGAAGCAGGAGTGGGCAATGTTGCAAACCAGCAGCAACAGGCTGCGCACTACATATAAATGATGAGCACCTTGGCTGCTTATTCTGTGCTTCCCCAGGTGCTCTATCTACACAAGGCCACGATACGACCTGTCATGGAGTATTATTGACATACTAGCAGAAGTACCCGGCATTGCCGGGCGGGGGAGGGGAGGGGAAGAGGAGGGGAGGGGAGGGGAAGAGGAGGGGAGGGGAACGGGGGGAGGGGAGGAGAGGGGGGGAGGGGGGGAGGGGAGAAGAGGGGGGGGGGAAGTACCCGGCATTCCGTGTATAAACGTGAGGGAGAAGAGGGGGAGGGGGGAGGGGAGGAGAGGGGGGGAGGGGGAGGGATGGGAGAGGAGAGGGGTGGGAGGGGGGAGGGGGAGGGGAAGGGGCAGGGGGGAGGGGGAGAGGGGGGATGACATATTTGTCCTGGCACTCCAGTCTGTCACTTATCTCTCCTTGACAGAATCCAGCGATGTGCTGCCAAAACGGTGGGACAGGAGTTGGCATCATTCCTGAACCTCCTTCATGCCACCACTCTGTGGGTTTTACTTCTGTTTTCTGCAGATATTTTCACGGAACGTGCTACGAGTGTCTCTTACAGGTTGTTGCACCTGAGCGTACTTTTAGTCGCTCGATACGTTTGGAAATCTCATCCCATCCAACATCAACATCCCATGTAACACCATGAGGTACTCTTCCAGTTTATTTCCCTGTTCTGCATCCTGCTTGCCCCTCAATTCTCACCTACCTCAGTTCAAGAAGAATGTACCGGTAGGTAGATTTCCTTGTTTTTAATACCTTTATACACTCGGCATTCTTACCCATCACCTTGCTTTTGGTTTGAACCTCCACTTAAAATGGGTCAAATGAAACATTCTGAAAATTTCAAATTATTCTCCCTCAGATTTTAACATCACTGTAATGTTTATTATTAAGTTGATTAAAGTTTCTTTATCAAAGATGATGATTTGTAATACCTGATACCACCAGGTGGCGCTATACGATACACACTTCTAAAGCGACAATTGGGGGCTGAACCTTTCCCTAACCACCCTTGGGGTATGTAGGTACCCTTACCTTGGGGTAGGTAGGTACCCTTACCTTGGGGTACGTAGGTACCCTTACCTTGGGGTATGTAGGTACCCTTACCTTGGGGTATGTAGGTACCCTTACCTTGGGGTACGTAGGTACCCTTACCTTGGGGTACATAGGTACCCTTACCTTGGGGTACGTAGGTACCCTTACCTTGGGGTACATAGGTACCCTTACCTTGGGGTACGTAGGTACCCTTACCTTGGGGTATGTAGGTACCCTTACCTTGGGGTATGTAGGTACCCTTACCTTGGGGTACGTAGGTACCCTTACCTTGGGGTACATAGGTACCCTTACCTTGGGGTACGTAGGTACCCTTACCTTGGGGTACATAGGTACCCTTACCTTGGGGTACGTAGGTACCCTTACCTTGGGGTATGTAGGTACCCTTACCTTGGGGTATGTAGGTACCCTTACCTTGGGGTACGTAGGTACCCTTACCTTGGGGTACATAGGTACCCTTACCTTGGGGTACATAGGTACCCTTACCTTGGGGTACGTAGGTACCCTTAGGCAACCTGTAAAAAGATGTACGTATTTTTTTAGTTTACCTCCAAAAAATTGCGGCAAATAAAAACAAATATATAAACAAATATTATAGTACAGGTTCTTTATTTTGTGCAGTCTCACCTTTGTGTGGTGTTGTCGTGGGCTAAATTTGAGGTAGAGAACCACAATGGTTTCCTTCCTTTCTCAAGGTTTGTTTCACCTTTTATTTTTTACTTCCGTCACCTAAGGTGGGTGGAGGTGGAGGTTGTGCTTTCGCCCGTTTGGCTCTTTGTTCATTATGAAAATCGAAGATTTCTCAACTATATTCGTTGATCCTTTGCATTAATCTGTTTGTTTGTTTGTTTGTCAATCGCCGACAGGTCAGAATTCTAAAGCGATCGTGGTGAAACTTTACCAAGGTGTGGAGACCACAACTGAAAAGCCAAGCGATTTTGAACAGTATTTGCATATTACGTCACGGAATTGGGAAACCAACTATTTTGGGGTCCAAAGGTCAAAGGTCAACTCAAGGTCAAACTTACAAAATCATCACTTTTCATGTGAAAAATAATAATGTTTCATCTGATTGATCTGAGCTATGATTAAGATTGTCAATTTTAGTTTCAATGAAATGGACAATTTGATATCTCCATGGTAACTTTTTTGGGGGGGTGGGGGGTAGGGTGCATTTTGCAAGTATCGTGTTCTGCACGATGTCTTTCTTCTCTGTTTGTTTGTCTGTGAGCAAGATATCTCAAAAAGTTATGGATGGATTCAGACAAAACTTGGTGGACAAGGCCGGGTTTGGGACGAGGACGAATTGATTTGATTTTGTTGAAGATCCGCATCCGGATACGACAATTTATTTTAAGGAATTGTTCACAATTAAGAGATTAGGCCAAAAACAATTTTAGCTTTTTTGGAACTTAAAAAAAAGAAGAAGATTTTGTTTTTTTTGTGACAATATTTTAAAACGTTTTTGGACAGGTTATGACTAAACAAGGTGAGTGAGTAGAGTAGGTGACGAGACAAGCCGATTAGATTTTGGTTCGGGTCCGTCTGGATGCAGATCTGGCCTATCAGTGACTGACAAAACGTCAACTGTTTAGCCTGGTGGAGGTGTGCTCTCGACCGAGTCCCGGGTGGAGGTGTGCTCTCGACCGAGTCCCGGGTGGAGGTGTGCTCTTGACCGAGTGTCGGGTGGAGGTGTGCTCTCGACCGAGTCCAGGGTGGAGGTGTGCTCTCGACCGAGTCCCGGGTGGAGGTGTGCTCTTGACCGAGTGTCGGGTGGAGGTGTGCTCTCGACCGAGTCCCGGGTGGAGGTGTGCTCTTGACCGAGTGTCGGGTGGAGGTGTGCTCTCGACCGAGTGCCTGGTGGAGGTGTGCTCTTGACCGAGTGCCGGGCGGCGGTGTGCTCTCGACCGAGTCCCGGGTGGAGGTGTGCTCTCGACCGAGTGCCGGGTGGAGGTGTGCTCTCGACCGAGTGCCTGGTGGAGGTGTGCTCTTGACCGAGTGCCGGGCGGCGGTGTGCTCTCGACCGAGTGCCGGGCGGTGGTGTGCTCTCGACCGAGTCCCGGGTGGAGGTGTGCTCTCGACCGAGTGCCGGGTGGAGGTGTTCTCTCGACCGAGTGCCTGGTGGAGGTGTGCTCTTGACCGAGTGCCGGGCGGCGGTGTGCTCTCGACCGAGTCCCGGGTGGAGGTGTGCTCTCGACCGAGTGCCGGGTGGAGGTGTGCTCTCGACCGAGTGCCTGGTGGAGGTGTGCTCTTGACCGAGTGCCGGGCGGCGGTGTGCTCTAGACCGAGTGCTTTGCGGAGGTGTGCTCTTGACCGAGTGCTTTGCGGATATGTGCTCTCTACTGAGTGCTGTTCTAGTTACCCTCGCCAGAGGAGAGGGTATTGCATTTGAGTCCGTTTGTTACTTGGCAAGAAAACAATTTTTTTTTTGCAAGTATGTTGATCACTCCGGTTTGTGTGTGTTTGTGTGTTTGTCTGTCTGCTCACCTCTACTTGCCCCCAGGTTACAATTTCAAACCGATCTTCACGAAACTTCACCAAATGGTTGAGTTCGTGGTCCGACAAAATCCTATATATTTTTGTGTGTGTTTGTTTGTGTGTTTGTATTTGTATGTCTGTGTGTGTGTGTGTGTGTGTGTGTGTGTGTGTGTGTGTGTGTGTGTGTGTGTGTGTGTGTGTGTGTGTGTGTGTGTGTGTGTGTGTGTGTGTGTGTGTGTGTGTGTGTGTTTGTCTGTCCGCTCACTTCTACTTGCCTCCAGGTCACAATTTCAAACCCATCTTCACGAAACTTCACAAATGGTTGAGTTCGTGGTCCGACAAAATCCTATATATTTTTGAGGTCAAAAGGTCAACATACGCCAAAGGTCAACCACTTTTTCCAAATTTCTAAAATCCTCAATTTTGATCCGATTGACTTGAAATTTGAAAAGGATTTACATATCGGCTTACTGAATTCAACCACCAACTGTTCTTGAGATCAGCATAGGCCAAATGGTCAACATAGGCCAAAGGTCAACCACTTTTTTAAAATTTCTAAAATCCTCAATTTTTATCCGATTGACTTTAAATATGAATAGGATTTTCATATCAGCAAACTTAATTCAACCACAAACTATTTTTGAGGTAAACATAGGCGAAAAGTTCAACATAGGCCAAATTTCTAAAATTGTCAATTTTAAACCGATTAACTTAAACTTTGAAGACGATTTTCATATCAGGTCACTGAATTCAACCACTAATTATTTTTGAGGTCAAAAGGATGCTGTAATGAGTGCCATTCTACTTTGTTCTGTTTTGCCAAGTGTTTTGCCATATCTTCTATCGATCTTCTATATACACATTACTCACAATAAGTTAGGGATATTGTGGGAGTGAGTGTATTTTTTTTTATAGGGGTTAGGGTTAGGGTATTGAAATCAAGAATGCTGTGTTTTTTCACACTCATTAATAACCATAGAATTAGGACCAACAACCTTTTTCAACATAATTAATACACAAAATCCGAAGAACCTGCCAAAATCCCTAACTTATTGTGAGTAGTGTATATAAAAGAAAGTTTTTGTTTGTTTCTTTGTCTGCACGCGCTAACCTCCTGAACGGTGAAAGATAGGAGGAAACCTCTGAAACTAAAAATGTCGGGACGGGCCCCGGGAAGGTTACAGGCTATGTGGCGAGGCCGGTCGAGGCCCACTTCGGCCGGCCTGGGCCCATTTCGCAATTAAAAGTTCAGCTGAATTATAGTAGTCAATCTTCTACGGCCGCGGGTAAAAGCTGAATTGTAGTAATAAATTCAATCAAAAAGAACTAAAAATGTTGGGATGGGCCCCGGGAAGGTTATAGGCTAGGTAGCGAGGCCGTTCGATGCCGCCTCGGCCGGGCTGGGCCTATTTCACAATTAAAAGCTGAGCTGAATTATTGTAGTCAAACTTCTACGGCCGCGAGTAAAAGCTGAATTATCGTAGTAAATTCATTCAAAAAGAACTAAAAATGTTAGGACGGGCCCCGGGAAGGTTATAGGCTAGGTGGCGAGGCCGGTTGAGGCCGCCTCGGCCGGGCTGGGCCTATTTCACAATTAAAAGCTGAGCTGAATTATTGTAGTCAATCTTCTACGGCCGTGAGTAAAAGCTGAATTATCGTAGTAAATTCATTCAAAAAGAACTAAATATGTCAGGACGGGCCCCGGGAAGGTTATAGGCTAGGTGGCGAGGCCGGTTGAGGCCGCCTCGGCCGGGCTGGGCCTATTTCACAATTAAAAGCTGAGCTGAATTATTGTAGTCAAACTTCTACGGCCGCGAGTAAAAGCTGAATTACCGTAGTAAATTCATTCAAAAAGAACTAAATATGTCAGTACGGGCCCCGGGAAGGTTATAGGCTAGGTGGCGAGGCCTGCCGATGCCACCTCGGCCGGGCTGGGCCCATTTCGCAATTAAAAGCTGAGCTGAATTATTGTAGTCAATTGGAGAGGAGTGAGGATGGGGTTGGAGAGGAGTGAGGAGGGGTTGGAGAGGAGTGAGGAGGGGTTGGAGAGGAGTGAGGAGGGGTTGGAGAGGAGGAAGGATGGTTTGGAGAGGAGGGAGGATGGGGTTGGAGAGGAGTGAGAAGGATTGGAGAGGAGTGAGGATGGGGTTGGAGAGGAGTGAGGGGGGTTGGAGAGGCATCAGGATGGGGTTGGAGAAGAGGGAGGCTGGGGTTGGAGAGGAGTGGGGATGGGGTTGGAGAGGAGGGAGGATGGGGTTGGAGAGGAGTGAGGATGGGGATGGAGAGTAGTGAGGATGGGGTTGGAGAGGAGTGAGGAGGGGTTGGGGAGGAGTGAGGAGGGGTTGGAGAGGAGTGAGGTGGGGTTGGAGAGGAGTGAGGTGGGGTTGGAGAGGAGTGAGGAGTGGTTGGAGAGGAGTGAGGAGTGGTTGGAGAGGAGTGAGGCGGGGTTGGAGAGGTGTGAGGAGGGGGTGGAGAGGAGTGAGGAGGGGTTGGAGAGGAGTGAGGAGGGGTTGGAGAAGCGTGAGGAGTGGTTGGAGAGGAGTGAGGAGGGGTTGATGAGGCATGAGGAGTGGTTGGAGAGGAGTGAGGGTGGGGTTGAATAGGATTTTTGCAATAAGGCAATACTCTGCAATAAAGATGAAATGCTTCAGGTCCAAATTCTGTGTCTCAACTCTGTGTTTGCCTCTAAATCTTGTGTCCCAAACCCATCCCTCTCTGTACCCAATGTACCCAGTCGTACCCAGCTGCTCCTGGGCTCTGTGTCCTTTCCTCCTGACAAGGTGGAAAAGTTTCTGTCAACCCTCGACTCTGATTCTGCAACTGGACCTGACGGCATCAGCCCACGGGTCCTAAAATAATGCTCTCCCGCTCTTTCACTCCCTCTCTCTGTTCTCCTCGCCCTCTCTTTTGCTCAAGGTCATCTGCCATCAGCTTGGAAATCTGCCAACATCACCGCTTTGCACAAAAAAGGTGCAAAAACAGGTCCCAGCAACTACAGACCAATCAGCCTTCTCCCAATTATCAGCAAAGTCATGGAATCCATCATTGCTTCAGATATGAAATCTTTCCTCTTCTCCAATGGCTTGATCTCTGATCATCAATTTGGTTTCAGACCTGGTCACTCTACTCTAGACATGCTGCTTCTGCTTTCTCAACAATGGATGGAGGTCCTCAACGCCAAACAGGAAATTAGAGCTGTCTCCCTTGACATATCACGTGTCTTCGATACAGTCTGGCACCCCGCTCTGCTCACCAAACTCTCCTCTTTTGGTATCCATGGAAACCTCCACGCATGGCTGGCGGACTTCCTCTCTAGTCGTAATCAACGTGTGGCCCTGAATGGGTTTCTCTCATCTCCTCTTCCTGTTCAGGCTGGAGTTCCCCAAGGCAGTGCTCTGGGCCCTGTGCTTTTTCTGGTCTTCATCAATGATCTCTCTGACTCTCTTGAAAATCCGCTCTATCTCTTTGGTGATGACTCTACTCTCTGTCGCTCCATTCTTCTTCCCTCAGATCGGCAGTCTGCAGCCTCCTCACTCTCTGCAGACCTGGACAAAATCACAGACTGGGCAAACAAGTGGAACATGTCTTTCAGTCCTGACAAATCTCACACTCTTATGATGTCTCTCTGAAAAGACCCACTGAACAACCCTCCCATCCACTTTCTGAATAATCCTCTCCAAGAAGTTCCGTCACTAAAGCTTTTGGGTCTCACTATCTGCCATGATCTTTCCTGGGAAAACCACATTTCAAATCTGGCCTCCAAAGCCAGTCGCCGACTGGGCATCCTCTGTCGTGCGAAGTCCTTCCTTGGCACACCTGAGCTCCTCACCACATACAAGGCTTTCATCCGCAGCTCAATGGAATACTGCTCTCCCCTCTGGGCTGGTGTTCCTGCCTCACACCTAGCTCGTCTTCACGCTGTTGAAAGCAAAGCATTCAGAATCATTGGAATCTCCCGCGATGAAGCTAACTCCAAGGGCCTCTCACTCACTCACCGCACGCAGGTTGGTGGTCTTTCCGTCTTCTACCGACTCCTCTCTGGCCTTGCCCCCCCAGCTCTCTCTGGGCTCTGTCCCCCAAATATTCCTACAGGTCGCACAAGATCTGCCTGCAACCCTCTTATGGTTAAACTGCCAAAATCAAGACTCTATGCTCACCTTCACTCCTTCATTCCTCTTTTCTCCCGCCTCTGGAACAAACTCCCTCACTCTCTGCAATCCCACTCCACCCTCCAGGTCTTTAAAACAGCTGTTCACCACCATCTCTTATCTTCCCCCATCCAAAACCTTGATCTTTTCTATCCCCGCTAATTTCACCCCAATTCCACTTTTTTGAAATACCAACTTCTGTCCTGGAAGTCCTTGGTGTCCTTGTGTTTGATACTTCTCCCACCCCCTCCCCCCCCATTCCCACGCCTCCTCCCCCCAAGCCCTCTCCCTCCCACACATCTCCCTGCTCTTAAATGTCGTGTGCTCTCAAGTGTTTGTGTGCTTCCCCTTCTCTTGTCTTCCGCTCCCTCTTTTTATATATTTTGTTTGTCTGGTTGATTTGTTTGTGAAGTAAATGTCAGCTCTTTCACGAGTCTCGATTCAGTATACAAAAAAAAAAAAAAAAAAAAAAGGTGAACAGTGTACGAAGATAAGAAACGAGTGATTTCTCATTTGTTTGTTCCTTGCCGGAAAATATTCCGGCAAGTATGTTGATCGGTTGGTTTGTCTGTTTGTCTGTCTGTCTGTTTGTCTGCGGTACTGCGTCTACACCGTTGCACATAGAATCGCCAAACTTTACACACATATTTGTCTTTAGACTGGTCGGATATTTCCAAAAGTTGCCAATCAATGAATCCACGGGCGTTTCTTTGAGAAAGTCGGCGACATATCTTCTTCAATGTGTTTTTGTATGCTGAATCCATAAAACAATGTTGCCAAGCTGAATTTTGAAGATAACATGCTCAAAATGACAAAATTCAAAATGGCCGCCAATTCTCACGAAAAAGCTTATATTTCAGCTAATAAACAATGTAGAAAGTTGATTTTGGTGGCTATACCCACATTTTTGGGGACAAGAAAGTTGTAGTCAAAGTGTTTTGTATTTTCTTTTCCAGACTGTCATGGATCGCTGCAACCTGGAGCAAGATACAAACCTGAAAAGGAAACGGACTTCTTCCACACAAGCCACTGCATGCCTTATCTGTCAAGTCTCTGAAAATAAAGATGCATTGTATGCTGGAACAGAAAAAGGATTGCAAACTTTAGAACTTGGATCGATGTAGTATTTGACAGATACCGGAAAATATCAATCGAGGCATCCACACGATCAAGACGTAACAGAAGTACTCGGGCTGTTCGTCGAGTCATCGAAGATCGCAATGTTCCCCTTCCAAACAATTGGGAAAGTTTTCTTGCTCTTCCTCAAAATAAAGCTGACCTTGCCAAGTTCATATCAGATGAACTGATGCTTCAAACTCAAGATCAAGAGAAAACAATTGTTGTTTCTGGTGGTTTCTCTGATGAGGAAGGGGTCAAAAGCTCAAATCAAGGTCTCAATTTGACCAATCTCACAGCCAACCATGAAGAAGGGGATACTAGACTCATTTTGCATGCCATTCACATGAGCAAAGAGATGGCTATGGACAACATTGTTCTTGTTTCAAGGGATGTTGATGTCCTTATTATTCTGCTGGCTCATCTACATGAAATTTCCTGCATGTGCAAAGTGTGGTTGATGTCTGGGACAGTGAGAAAACCAATATACAGACCCCTGCGTGAAGTGTTTGAGAAGCTGCCTGAAGGATCAGAGAAAGCCATTCTTCAATTCCATGCTTTGACCGGCACAGACACTCCTTCATTTGTGTATGGCCATTCCGAAAAACAGCATGGGAAATCTTTAAGCATCACGTTGACCTTCTTTTGAATGTTGGATTGGGTGAACTGACAAGTGATGCTATGAAACAAGCAGAGTGTTTCATGTGCAAGATGTACAAGGTTGCAGTGGATTCACTTGATGAGGCCCGCCATATGCTCTTTGCTCTCGCTGACAATCCAGAAAAGTTGCCACCAAGTGATGCCTTCAGTTTCCATATGCAAAGAGTGCCCTTTCAGGTGATGGTGTGGCGACAGGCAAGTATTGCCATACAGAGACTGCCCGAACCAGAAGATATGGGATGGCAAATTGAACAGAATGATCTTGTACCGATCCTTATGTCTTTGGAGCCAATTCCCCGAGCTTGTTTGGAAACTATTCATTGCCAATGCAAAACTGGCTGCAGAAATCTCCGGTGCAAGTGCAGGAAAGCAAAACTTCCTTGTACTGGACTATGTACCTGTGCTGATGTTAACGAAGACCTCACATAAACCAAACTTAAATCTGAAGACTTGCATAAACGTCTTGAATTGCATATGTAGAGTAAAATAACTACACAACTATTGAATGAAATGTGAAAAGTTATCATCATAGCCAGATTTTTTGGCAGAATAAAAGTGGATGTATTACTACAAGAATTAATCTTTTGATGGCTTACAAGTTCTGATATTTTAGAAATCATACCTGTTTGACCATGGTGGCCATCTTGAAATCCAAGATGGTGGCCGTAATAAGAATTTACTTTGGGTTAATCAACTTTCCTGTCCTCAAAAATGTGGGTATAGCAACCAAAATCAACTTTCTACATTGTTTAGTAGCTGAAATATAAGCTTTTTAGTGTGAATTGGCAGCCATTTTGAATTTTGTCATTTTGAGCATGTTGTCTTCAAAATTCAGCTTGGCAACATTGTTTTATGGATTCAGCATACAAAATCACATGGGAAAAGATATGTTGCCGACTTTCTCAAAGAAACGCCCGTGGGTTTACAATTATGAGAATACCGACCAGTCTACTTGCCCTGGAATAGACTGTGCCCAATTTTTAACTCTCTCGGCCCAAGGCCTCCATTATGACGTCATAATCCGATAATTCGACAAGTACAAAACTTCATCCAATCAAGATGCAATTTCTTGAGCGCCATGTCGGCATAAACTGGTGAAGAAAAAAATAATGATGACGTCATCGGTCACGTGGTTCGGCCGCCATCTTGGAAAAACGGAAAAACTTTGCACCTCTATATCTCCGAAAGTGCTGAATAGAAAAAATTGAGACATGGCTCATTGTAAAGAACTCTCCATGGGGAATAAAATATGTTAATGATGATGTCATAGGTGCCTCCATTATGATGTCATAATTCGACAAGTACAAAACTTCATCCGATCAAGATGACATTTCTTGAGCATCATCAAGGAATAAATTAGTTTAGAAAACAAATAATGATGACGTTATCGGTCACGTGGTTCGGCCGCCATATTTGTCCAAAATGGCCGATAAAAAGGACATTCTGGCGAGTCCTCGGTCTCTGACCGATTTTTCATTTGTTACTTGCCCGAAAAGATTCCGGCAAGTATGTTGATCTGTTCGTTTGTTACTTGCCGAAAAAGATTCCGGCAAGTATGTTGATCTGTTCGTTTGTCAGTCTGTTTGTCTTTTTGCAACACCAAGTCTACACCGTTGCACGTAGAATTGCCAAACTTTGCACATGTATTTGTCTTGCCCTCTGATATACTGTGCCCAATTGATGACGTCATTGGTCACGTGGTTCGGCCGCCATCTTGGAAAAAATTTGCACCTCTATATCTCCGAAAGTGCCAAATAGAAAAAATCGAGACATGGCTCATTGTAAAGAACGCTCCATGGAGAATAAAATATGTTAATGATGACGTCATCTGTCACGTGGTTCGGCCGCCATCTTGGAAAAACCGAAAAACTTAGCACCTCTATATCTCCAAAAGTGCTGAATAGAAAAAATTGAGACATGGCTCATTGTAAATAACTCTCCATGGGGAATAAAATATGTTAATGATGACGTCATCGGTCACGTGGTTCAACCGCCATATTTGTCCAAAATGGCCGATAAAAAAGTACATTCCGGCAAGCTCGGTCTCTGACCGATTTTTCATCTGTCTGTTTGTCTGTCTGATTGCAGCACTACATCTACACCGTTGCACGTAGAATCGCCAAACTTTGCACACATATTTGGCTTGACCTGGAATAGACTGTGCCCAATTGATGACGTCATCGGTCACATAATTCGGCCGCAATCTTGGAAAAACCGAAAAATTTAGCACCTCCATATCTCCAAAAGTGCTGAATAGAAAAAATTGCGACATGGCTCATTGTAAAGAACTCTCCATGGGGAATAAAATGTGTTAATGATGACGTCATCGGTCACGTGGTTCGGCCGCAATCTTGGAAAAACCGAAAAACTTTGCACCTCCATATCTCCGAAAGTGCTGAATAGAAAAAATTGCGACATGGCTCATTGCAAAGAACTCTCCATGTGGAATAAAATGTTAGTGATGACGTCATCGGTCACGTAGTTTGGCCGCCATCTTGGAAAAACGGAAAAACTTTGCACCTCTATATCTCCGAAAGTGCTGAATAGAAAAAATTGAGACATGGCTCATTGTAAAGAACTCTCCATGGCGAATAAAATATGTTAATGATGATGTCATAGATGCCTCCATTATGATGTCATAATTCGACAAGTACAAAACTTCATCCGATCAAGATGACATTTCTTGAGCATCATCAAGGAATAAATTAGTTTAGAAAACAAATAATGATGACGTAATCGGTCACGTGGTTCGGCCGCTATATTTGTCCAAAATGGCCGATAAAAAAGGACATTCTGGCAAGTCCTCGGTCTCTGGCCGATTTTTCATTTCTTACTTGCCCGAAAAGATTCCGGCAAGTATGTTGATCTGTTCATTTGTTACTTGCCGAAAAAGATTCCGGCAAGTATGTTGATCTGTTCGTTTGTCAGTCTGTTTGTCTTTTTGCAACACTACGTCTACACCGTTGCACGTAGAATTGCCAAACTTTGCACATGTATTTGTCTTGCCCTTTGATATACTGTGCCCAATTGATGACGTCATTGGTCACGTGGTTCGGCCGCCACCTTGGAAAAAATTTGCACCTCTATATCTCCGAAAGTGCCGAATAGAAAAAATTGAGACATGGCTCATTGTAAAGAACGCTCCATGGGGAATAAAATATGTTAATGATGACGTCATCCATCACGTGGTTCGGCCGCCATCATGGAAAAACCGAAAAACCTAGCACCTCTATATCTCTGAAAGTGCTGAATAGAAAAAATTGAGACATGGCTCATTGTAAATAACTCTCCATGGGGAATAAAATATGTTAATGATGACGTCATCGGTCACGTGGTTCAACCGCCATATTTGTCTAAAATGGCCGATAAAAAAGTACATTCCAGCAAGTCCTCGGTCTCTGACCGATTTTTCATCTGTCTGTTTGTCTGTCTGATTGCAGCACTACGTCTACACCGTTGCACGTAGAATCGCCAAACTTTGAACACATATTTGGCTTGACCTGGAATAGACAGTGCCCAATTGATGACGTCATCAGTCACGTGGTTCGGCCGCAATCTTGGAAAAACCGAAAAACTTAGCACCTCCATATCTCCAAAAGTGCTGAATATAAAAAATTGAGACATGGCTCATTGTAAAGAACTCTCCATGGGGAATAAAATATGTTAGTGATGACGTCATCAGTCACGTGGTTCGGCCGCCATCATGGAAAAACCGAAAAACTTAGCACCTCTATATCTCCAAAAGTGCTGAATAGAAAAAATTTAGACGTGGCTCATTGTAAAGAACTCTCCATGGGGAATAAAATATGTTAACGATGACATAATCGGTCACGTGGTTCGGCCGCCATATTTGTCCTAAATGGCCGATAAAAATGTAAACTCCGGCAAGTCCTCGGTCTCAGACCGATTTTTCATTTGTTTGTTTGTCTGTCTGTTTGTCCGCACAGAATAAATATGATTTTCTCTGCAACCGTTGGTGCAATTGACAGGAAATTTTCAGCATAGGTGCAACTACGCCTGTATATATTTTTTAATGATCATTATGACGTCCTAAATCACGTGGTATGGGCGCCATCTTGGAAAAACCGAAAAACTGCACCTCTATATCTCCGAAAACGCTGCATATAAGAAATTGAGACATGGCTCATTGTAAAGAACTTAATGGGGAATAACATATGTTAATGATGATGTCATAGTCCATTATGACGTCATAATTCGACAAGTACAAAACTTCATCCGATCAAGATGAAATTTATTGAGCATCATCTATGGATAAATTGGTGGAGAAAAAAACAGCTCATCTATCCCTTTGATAATTACCACTACCTAAGTAGCAAAGCAGCGAGCTCAACATTTCGAGTGCCACTGTTTTCATATCTGGAGAGCTCGAGGAGGGCCTTGACCCGACTCGACACTTGTGCAGCTGGGAGCGGAAACTTGAGACTTGATGCTGATTAGATTGCCACTCTGCGTTCGCTTTCCTCCCATCCCATCCACTCTCTCGAGACCGAACTCAATCGCAAATTATGTCTCTGCCACCCATCAGTCTAACTAATGGAACACTAATAATGTATTTATGATGCTGCTGCAACAAGCAACTGGCTCAATGCTCCAGTCGTCGTTCGTGGCCTAGCTATCGTTTCTGCAAATCTATTCAGACCTGGATTTAGAATTGAAAACTTCAAACTGCCAC
Source organism: Myxine glutinosa (assembly GCF_964187855.1). Taxonomy (NCBI): domain Eukaryota; kingdom Metazoa; phylum Chordata; class Myxini; order Myxiniformes; family Myxinidae; genus Myxine; species Myxine glutinosa. The sequence continues at coordinate 10,075,934 of NC_136268.1, forward strand.
CGTGTCTCACGTCCTGTTGTTTGTCCGAATGAGTTTAATGGAGACATGCTGTTGAAGAAACCGCCTTTCTAAGTATTTGAAAGAAAGTTTTGATTATGGCTTTATAGAGCTTGGTCAATGAGTGGAAAACAACTGCTTTCTCTACTTCACAGCTGTGGGTTTGACTAGGTCAGTGCTATTGCCTGTCCAATTTATACCCACTTGGATATTTCACGACAAAGGGATTTTGGCTGATCCCATAATTAATTTGTGGATTTCCTTTATGGGTTAACCACCTAACCTCATTAAAACGGCCCTTGTAGAGTAAGAACTCTTCCTGCTGTCAATGGAACTCAGAACTAAACAAATTGGAGACAAGAATGCTGTTACTAAGTTATCCTGAAGCCTGAATACAAACAGACATGCAGGGACGCAATGACCTTTAAAGCGTTTATATTAATAGAAGAATAAAAGACGAGCAATCCACAGAAGAGAATGGAATTTTTTGAAGTCCCTTGGAACAAATGTAGGAGAACAGAATGTGAAAACATCAATTTTTTGCGATTTCGATCGATTGCTCCTCTTGGCAAGCAGCTTGCAAAGCAGTTGATTGGGAACCACTGGCTTGGCAAGTGAGAGCAAGCAGATTGTTAACGGAACACAGCCCTTGATCGATTGCTCCTCTTGGCAAGCAGCTTGCAAAGCAGTTGATAGGGAACACCTGGCTTGGCAAGTGAGAGCAAGCAGATTGCAAAGCGGGTGATGCGATACGACTGGCTTGGCAAGTGAGAGCAAGCAGATTGCAAAGCCGTTGATAGGGAACGACTGGCTTGGCAAGTGAGAGCAAGCAGATTGCAAAGCGGTTGATAGGGAACGACTGGCTTGGCAAGTGAGAGCAAGCAGATTGCAAAGCAGTTCATAGGGAACAACTGGCTTGGCAAGTGAGAGTGAGCAGATTGCAAAGCAGTTCATAGGGAACGACTGGCTTGGCAAGTGAGAGCGAGCAGATTGCAAAGCAGTTGATAGGGATCAACTAGCTTGGCAAGTGAGAGCAAGCAGATTGCAAAGCAGTTGATAGGGAACGACTGGCTTGGCAAGTGAGAGCGAGCAGATTGCAAAGCAGTTGATAGGGATCAACTAGCTTGGCAAGTGAGAGCAAGCAGATTGCAAAGCAGTTCATAGGGAACGACTGGCTTGGCAAGTGAGAGCGAGCAGATTGCAAAGCAGTTGATAGGGATCAACTAGCTTGGCAAGTGAGAGCAAGCAGATTGCAAAGCAGTTGATAGGGAACGACTGGCTTGGCAAGTGAGAGCAAGCAGATTGCAAAGCAGTTGATAGGGAACGACTGGCTTGGCAAATGAGAGTGAGCAGATTGCAAAGCAGTTGATAGGGAACAACTGGCTTGGCAAGTGAGAGTGAGCAGATTGCAAAGCAGTTGATAGGGAACAACTGGCTTGGCAAATGAGAGTGAGCAGATTGCAAAGCAGTTGATAGGGAACGACTGGCTTGGCAAATGAGAGTGAGCAGATTGCAAAGCAGTTGATAGGGAACAACTGGCTTGGCAAATGAGAGTGAGCAGATTGCAAAGCAGTTGATAGGGAACGACTGGCTTGGCAAATGAGAGTGAGCAAATTGCAAAGCCGTTGATAGGGAACGACTGGCTTGGCAAATGAGAGTGAGCAAATTGCAAAGCAGTTGATAGGGAACAACTGGCTTGGCAAATGAGAGTGAGCAGATTGCAAAGCAGTTGATAGGGAACGACTGGCTTGGCAAATGAGAGCGAGGAGATTGCAAAGCAGTTGATAGGGAACAACTGGCTTGGCAAATGAGAGTGAGCAGATTGCAAAGCAGTTGATAGGGAACAACTGGCTTGGCAAGTGAGGGCGAGGAGATTGCAAAGCGGTTGATAGGGAACAACTGGCTTGGCATGTGAGAGCAAGCAGCTTGCAAAGCGGTTGATAGGGAACGACTGGCTTGGCAAGTGAGAGCAAGCAGATTGCAAAGCGGTTGATAGGGAACGACTGGCTTGGCATGTGAGAGCAAGCAGATTGCAAAGCCGTTGATAGGGAACGACTGGCTTGGCATGTGAGAGCAAGCAGATTGCAAAGCCGTTGATAGGGAACGACTGGCTTGGCAAGTGAGAGCAAGCAGATTGCAAAGCGGTTGATAGGGAACGACTGGCTTGGCAAGTGAGAGCAAGCAGATTGCAAAGCAGTTGATAGGGAACAACTGGCTTGGCAAGTGAGAGTGAGCAGATTGCAAAGCAGTTGATAGGGAACGCTGGCTTGGCAAGTGAGAGCGAGCAGATTGCAAAGCAGTTGATAGGGAACAACTAGCTTGGCAAGTGAGAGCAAGCAGATTGCAAAGCGGTTGATAGGGAACGACTGGCTTGGCAAGTGAGAGCAAGCAGATTGCAAAGCAGTTGATAGGGAACGACTGGCTTGGCAAATGAGAGTGAGCAGATTGCAAAGCAGTTGATAGGGAACGACTGGCTTGGCAAATGAGAGTGAGCAGATTGCAAAGCAGTTGATAGGGAACGACTGGCTTGGCAAATGAGAGTGAGCAGATTGCAAAGCAGTTGATAGGGAACGACTGGCTTGGCAAATGAGAGTGAGCAGATTGCAAAGCAGTTGATAGGGAACGACTGGCTTGGCAAATGAGAGTGAGCAGATTGCAAAGCAGTTGATAGGGAACGACTGGCTTGGCAAATGAGAGCGAGCAGATTGCAAAGCAGTTGATAGGGAACAACTGGCTTGGCAAATGAGAGCGAGGAGATTGCAAAGCAGTTGATAGGGAACGACTGGCTTGGCAAATGAGAGCGAGGAGATTGCAAAGCAGTTGATAGGGAACAACTGGCTTGGCAAATGAGAGTGAGCAGATTGCAAAGCAGTTGATAGGGAACGACTGGCTTGGCAAATGAGAGTGAGCAGATTGCAAAGCAGTTGATAGGGAACGACTGGCTTGGCAAATGAGAGTGAGCAGATTGCAAAGCAGTTGATAGGGAACAACTGGCTTGGCAAATGAGAGTGAGCAGATTGCAAAGCGGTTGATAGGGAACGACTGGCTTGGCAAATGAGAGTGAGCAGATTGCAAAGCAGTTGATAGGGAACAACTGGCTTGGCAAATGAGAGTGAGCAGATTGCAAAGCAGTTGATAGGGAACAACTGGCTTGGCAAATGAGAGTGAGCAGATTGCAAAGCAGTTGATAGGGAACGACTGGCTTGGCAAATGAGAGTGAGCAGATTGCAAAGCAGTTGATAGGGAACGACTGGCTTGGCAAATGAGAGTGAGCAGATTGCAAAGCAGTTGATAGGGAACAACTGGCTTGGCAAATGAGAGTGAGCAGATTGCAAAGCGGTTGATAGGGAATGACTGGCTTGGCAAATGAGAGTGAGCAGATTGCAAAGCAGTTGATAGGGAACGACTGGCTTGGCAAATGAGAGTGAGCAGATTGCAAAGCAGTTGATAGGGAACAACTGGCTTGGCAAATGAGAGTGAGCAGATTGCAAAGCGGTTGATAGGGAATGACTGGCTTGGCAAATGAGAGTGAGCAGATTGCAAAGCGGTTGATAGGGAATGACTGGCTTGGCAAATGAGAGTGAGCAGATTGCAAAGCAGTTGATAGGGAACGACTGGCTTGGCAAATGAGAGTGAGCAGATTGCAAAGCAGTTGATAGGGAACAACTGGCTTGGCAAATGAGAGCAAGCAGATTGCAAAGCAGTTGATAGGGAACGACTGGCTTGGCAAGTGAGAGCAAGCAGATTGCAAAGCAGTTGATAGGGAACGACTGGCTTGGCAAGTGAGAGCGAGCAGATTGCAAAGCAGTTGATAGGGATCAACTAGCTTGGCAAGTGAGAGCAAGCAGATTGCAAAGCAGTTGATAGGGAACGACTGGCTTGGCAAGTGAGAGCGAGCAGATTGCAAAGCAGTTGATAGGGATCAACTAGCTTGGCAAGTGAGAGCAAGCAGATTGCAAAGCAGTTCATAGGGAACGACTGGCTTGGCAAGTGAGAGCGAGCAGATTGCAAAGCAGTTGATAGGGATCAACTAGCTTGGCAAGTGAGAGCAAGCAGATTGCAAAGCAGTTGATAGGGAACGACTGGCTTGGCAAGTGAGAGCAAGCAGATTGCAAAGCAGTTGATAGGGAACGACTGGCTTGGCAAATGAGAGTGAGCAGATTGCAAAGCAGTTGATAGGGAACAACTGGCTTGGCAAGTGAGAGTGAGCAGATTGCAAAGCAGTTGATAGGGAACAACTGGCTTGGCAAATGAGAGTGAGCAGATTGCAAAGCAGTTGATAGGGAACGACTGGCTTGGCAAATGAGAGTGAGCAGATTGCAAAGCAGTTGATAGGGAACAACTGGCTTGGCAAATGAGAGTGAGCAGATTGCAAAGCAGTTGATAGGGAACGACTGGCTTGGCAAATGAGAGTGAGCAAATTGCAAAGCCGTTGATAGGGAACGACTGGCTTGGCAAATGAGAGTGAGCAGATTGCAAAGCAGTTGATAGGGAACGACTGGCTTGGCAAATGAGAGTGAGCAAATTGCAAAGCAGTTGATAGGGAACAACTGGCTTGGCAAATGAGAGTGAGCAGATTGCAAAGCAGTTGATAGGGAACGACTGGCTTGGCAAATGAGAGCGAGGAGATTGCAAAGCAGTTGATAGGGAACAACTGGCTTGGCAAATGAGAGTGAGCAGATTGCAAAGCAGTTGATAGGGAACAACTGGCTTGGCAAGTGAGGGCGAGGAGATTGCAAAGCGGTTGATAGGGAACAACTGGCTTGGCATGTGAGAGCAAGCAGCTTGCAAAGCGGTTGATAGGGAACGACTGGCTTGGCAAGTGAGAGCAAGCAGATTGCAAAGCGGTTGATAGGGAACGACTGGCTTGGCATGTGAGAGCAAGCAGATTGCAAAGCCGTTGATAGGGAACGACTGGCTTGGCATGTGAGAGCAAGCAGATTGCAAAGCCGTTGATAGGGAACGACTGGCTTGGCAAGTGAGAGCAAGCAGATTGCAAAGCGGTTGATAGGGAACGACTGGCTTGGCAAGTGAGAGCAAGCAGATTGCAAAGCAGTTGATAGGGAACAACTGGCTTGGCAAGTGAGAGTGAGCAGATTGCAAAGCAGTTGATAGGGAACGCTGGCTTGGCAAGTGAGAGCGAGCAGATTGCAAAGCAGTTGATAGGGAACAACTAGCTTGGCAAGTGAGAGCAAGCAGATTGCAAAGCGGTTGATAGGGAACGACTGGCTTGGCAAGTGAGAGCAAGCAGATTGCAAAGCAGTTGATAGGGAACGACTGGCTTGGCAAATGAGAGTGAGCAGATTGCAAAGCAGTTGATAGGGAACGACTGGCTTGGCAAATGAGAGTGAGCAGATTGCAAAGCAGTTGATAGGGAACGACTGGCTTGGCAAATGAGAGTGAGCAGATTGCAAAGCAGTTGATAGGGAACGACTGGCTTGGCAAATGAGAGTGAGCAGATTGCAAAGCAGTTGATAGGGAACGACTGGCTTGGCAAATGAGAGCGAGCAGATTGCAAAGCAGTTGATAGGGAACAACTGGCTTGGCAAATGAGAGCGAGGAGATTGCAAAGCAGTTGATAGGGAACGACTGGCTTGGCAAATGAGAGCGAGGAGATTGCAAAGCAGTTGATAGGGAACAACTGGCTTGGCAAATGAGAGTGAGCAGATTGCAAAGCAGTTGATAGGGAACGACTGGCTTGGCAAATGAGAGTGAGCAGATTGCAAAGCAGTTGATAGGGAACGACTGGCTTGGCAAATGAGAGTGAGCAGATTGCAAAGCAGTTGATAGGGAACAACTGGCTTGGCAAATGAGAGTGAGCAGATTGCAAAGCGGTTGATAGGGAACGACTGGCTTGGCAAATGAGAGTGAGCAGATTGCAAAGCAGTTGATAGGGAACAACTGGCTTGGCAAATGAGAGTGAGCAGATTGCAAAGCAGTTGATAGGGAACAACTGGCTTGGCAAATGAGAGTGAGCAGATTGCAAAGCAGTTGATAGGGAACGACTGGCTTGGCAAATGAGAGTGAGCAGATTGCAAAGCAGTTGATAGGGAACGACTGGCTTGGCAAATGAGAGTGAGCAGATTGCAAAGCAGTTGATAGGGAACAACTGGCTTGGCAAATGAGAGTGAGCAGATTGCAAAGCGGTTGATAGGGAATGACTGGCTTGGCAAATGAGAGTGAGCAGATTGCAAAGCAGTTGATAGGGAACGACTGGCTTGGCAAATGAGAGTGAGCAGATTGCAAAGCAGTTGATAGGGAACAACTGGCTTGGCAAATGAGAGTGAGCAGATTGCAAAGCGGTTGATAGGGAATGACTGGCTTGGCAAATGAGAGTGAGCAGATTGCAAAGCGGTTGATAGGGAATGACTGGCTTGGCAAATGAGAGTGAGCAGATTGCAAAGCAGTTGATAGGGAACGACTGGCTTGGCAAATGAGAGTGAGCAGATTGCAAAGCAGTTGATAGGGAACAACTGGCTTGGCAAATGAGAGTGAGCAGATTGCAAAGCAGTTGATAGGGAATGACTGGCTTGGCAAATGAGAGCGAGGAGCTTGCAAAGCAGTTGATAGGGAACAACTGGCTTGGCAAATGAGAGCGAGGAGCTTGCAAAGCGGTTGATAGGGAACGACTGGCTTGGCAAGTGAGGGCAAGCAGATTGCAAAGCAGTTGATAGGGAACAACTGGCTTGGCAAGTGAGAGCGAGGAGATTGCAAAGCGGTTGATAGGGAACAACTGGCTTGGCAAATGAGAGTGAGCAGCTTGCAAAGCGGTTGATAGGGAATGACTGGCTTGGCAAATGAGAGCGAGGAGATTGCAAAGCAGTTGATAGGGAACGACTGGCTTGGCAAATGAGAGTGAGCAGATTGCAAAGCAGTTGATAGGGAACAACTGGCTTGGCAAATGAGAGTGAGCAGATTGCAAAGCAGTTGATAGGGAACGACTGGCTTGGCAAATGAGAGTGAGCAGATTGCAAAGCAGTTGATAGGGAACAACTGGCTTGGCAAGTGAGGGCGAGGAGATTGCAAAGCGGTTGATAGGGAACAACTGGCTTGGCAAGTGAGAGCAAGCAGATTGCAAAGCAGTTGATAGGGAACGACTGGCTTGGAAAGTGATAGCGAGGAGATTGCAAAGCGGTTGATAGGGAACAACTGGCTTGGCAAGTGAGAGCAAGCAGATTGCAAAGCGGTTGATAGGGAACGACTGGCTTGGAAAGTGATAGCGAGGAGATTGCAAAGCGGTTGATAGGGAACGACTGGCTTGGCAAGTGAGAGCAAGCAGATTGCAAAGCGGTTGATAGGGAACGACTGGCTTGGAAAGTGATAGCGAGGAGATTGCAAAGCGGTTGATAGGGAACAACTGGCTTGGCAAGTGAGAGCAAGCAGATTGCAAAGCGGTTGATAGGGAACGACTGGCTTGGAAAGTGATAGCGAGGAGATTGCAAAGCGGTTGATAGGGAACAACTGGCTTGGAAAGTGATAGCGAGGAGATTGCAAAGCGGTTGATAGGGAACAACTGGCTTGGCAAGTGAGGGCGAGGAGATTGCAAAGCGGTTGATAGGGAACAACTGGCTTGGCAAGTGAGGGCGAGGAGATTGCAAAGTGGTTGATAGGGAATGACTGGCTTGGCAAGTGAGAGCAAGCAGATTGCAAAGCAGTTGATAGGGAACAACTGGCTTGGCAAGTGAGAGCGAGGAGATTGCAAAGCAGTTGATAGGGAACAACTGGCTTGGAAAGTGATAGCGAGGAGATTGCAAAGCGGTTGATAGGGAACAACTGGCTTGGCAAGTGAGGGCGAGGAGATTGCAAAGTGGTTGATAGGGAATGACTGGCTTGGCAAGTGAGAGCAAGCAGATTGCAAAGCAGTTGATAGGGAACAACTGGCTTGGCAAGTGAGAGCGAGGAGATTGCAAAGCAGTTGATAGGGAACAACTGGCTTGGAAAGTGATAGCGAGGAGATTGCAAAGCGGTTGATAGGGAACAACTGGCTTGGCAAGTGAGAGCGAGGAGATTGCAAAGCAGTTGATAGGGAACAACTGGCTTGGAAAGTGATAGCGAGGAGATTGCAAAGCGGTTGATAGGGAACAACTGGCTTGGCAAGTGAGGGCGAGGAGATTGCAAAGTGGTTGATAGGGAATGACTGGCTTGGCGAGTGAGAGCGAGGAGATTGCAAAGCGGTTGATAGGGAACAACTGGCTTGGCAAGTGAGAGCGAGGAGATTGCAAAGCAGTTGATAGGGAACAACTGGCTTGGCAAGTGAGAGCGAGGAGATTGCAAAGCAGTTGATAGGGAACAACTGGCTTGGCAAGTGAGAGCGATGAGATTGCAAAGCAGTTGATAGGGAACAACTGGCTTGGCAAGTGAGAGCAAGCAGATTGCAAAGCAGTTGATAGGGAACAACTGGCTTGGCAAGTGAGAGCGAGGAGATTGCAAAGCGGTTGATAGGGAATGACTGGCTTGGCAAGTGAGAGCAAGCAGCTTGCAAAGCGGTTGATAGGGAACGACTGGCTTGGCAACTGAGAGTGAGCAGATTGCAAAGCGGTTGATAGGGAACGACTGGCTTGGCAAGTGAGAGCAAGCAGCTTGCAAAGCGGTTGATAGGGAACGACTGGCTTGGCAAGTGAGAGTGAGCAGATTGCAAAGCGGTTGATAGGGAACGACTGGCTTGGCAAGTGAGAGCGAGGAGATTGCAAAGCGGTTGATAGGGAACGACTGGCTTGGCAATTGAGAGTGAGCAGATTGCAAAGCGGTTGATCGGGAACGACTGGCTTGGGAAGTGAGAGCAAGCAGATTGCAAAGTGGTTGATAGGGAACGACTGGCTTGGAAAGTGATAGCAAGCAGCTTGTTAACGGAACACAGCCCTTGATCGATTGCTCCTTTTGGCAAGCAGCTTGCAAAGCAGATGATATGGAACGACTGGCTTGGCAAGCGAGAGCAAGCAGCTTGTTAACGGAACACAGCCCTTGATCGATTGTTCCTTTTGGCAAGCAGCTTGCAAAACAGATGATACGGTACGACTGGCTTGGCAAGCAGCTTGTTAACGGAACACACCCCTTGATCGATTGCTCCCCTGGGCAAGCAGCTTGAAAAACAGATGATACGGAACGACTGGCTTGGCAAGCGAGAGCAAGCAGCCTGTTAAGGGAAGATGCCCCGCCGCCCCGGGTCACGTCAGTTTTCTGATCCAGCATCGGCAGAGTTTGTTCGCATTAGCCAATCGGTGAAGAGTAAATGGGTGGGCGGGTCCTATGGCGGTGAGTGGGCGGGACCTATGACGGTGATTCGACGGAGGGAAGGACGGACTTTTCCCTTTGGGTGTTTGCTTTGCCTTATAAATTGCTTTGTTTGCCTTAAGTGAAAAACCATTAAGTGCTCGAACTACAACGTTGTTGTCGCTAAAATATAAACATTGTGACGTTATAAACGACTGTAAAATGTTATAATGTTATATTATAGACAATAGTTCGTCGGTGTAAACGTTTCATATAATACTGTTTAATCGATATTACAAACGTTTTACAATGGCGCATTACCACTCGCGGGGATGTTTAGGTGCTTTTCTCGAGTCGTCGTCCACCTGCATCTCCGCAAGATGGAGAAAAGAAAACAGGGTAGAGAATGTACAACGGTGAGAGAGCCCGACGGGAGGGATCCGTGAGCTGCTCCACTTGCTCCATCTTCATTTGGGGAGCGATGGCAGAATGG